>NW_026511263.1:0-15000 GCF_027579735.1 Bombina bombina | reverse complement strand
TCTTGTAGAAAAGACAATATCCTAGGAATCCTAACCTTACTCCATGAGTAACCCTTGGATTCGCACCAGTGTAAGTATTTACGCCATATCTTATGGTAAATTTTCCTGGTAACAGGTTTCCTAGCCTGTATTAAGGTATCAATTACTGGCTCCGAAAATCCACGCTTTGATAAAATTAAGCGTTCAATTTCCATGCAGTCAGCTTCAGAGAAATTAGATTTTGATGTTTGAAAGGACCCTGAATTAGAAGGTCCTGTCTCAGAGGCAGAGACCAAGGTGGACAGGATGACATGTCCACTAGATCTGCATACCAGGTCCTGCGTGGCCACGCAGGCGCTATTAGAATCACTGATGCTGTCTCCTGTTTGATCCTGGCAATCAAACGAGGAAGCATCGGCAAGGGTGGAAACACATAAGCCATCCTGAAGGTCCAAGGTGCTGTCAAGGCATCTATCAGGACCGCTCCCGGGTCCCTGGACCTGGACCCGTAACGAGGAAGCTTGGCGTTCCGGCGAGACGCCATGAGATCCATATCTGGTTTGCCCCAACGTCGAAGTATTTGGGCAAAGACCTCCGGATGAAGTTCCCACTCCCCCGGATGAAAAGTCTGGCGACTTAGGAAATCCGCCTCCCAGTTGTCCACTCCTGGGATGTGGATCGCTGACAGGTGGCAAGAGTGAGACTCTGCCCAGCGAATTATCTTTGATACTTCCATCATCGCTAAGGAACTTCTTGTCCCTCCCTGATGGTTGATGTAAGCCACAGTCGTGATGTTGTCCGACTGAAACCTGATAAACCTCAGAGTTGCTAACTGAGGCCAAGCCAGAAGGGCATTGAGAACTGCTCTCAATTCCAGAATGTTTATTGGAAGGAGACTCTCCTCTTGAGTCCATGATCCCTGAGCCTTCAGGGAATTCCAGACAGCGCCCCAACCTAGAAGGCTGGCGTCTGTAGTTACAATTGTCCAGTCTGGCCTGCTGAAGGGCATCCCCCTGGACAGATGTGGCCGAGAAAGCCACCATAGAAGAGAATCTCTGGTCTCCTGATCCAGATTCAGCGTAGGGGACAAATCTGAGTAACCCCCATTCCACTGACTTAGCATGCACAATTGCAGCGGTCTGAGGTGCAGGCGTGCAAAAGGAACTATGTCCATTGCCGCTACCATTAAGCCGATTACCTCCATGCATTGAGCCACTGACGGGTGTTCAATGGAATGAAGGGCACGGCAAGCATTTAGAAGCTTTGTTAACCTGTCCTCTGTCAGGTAAATTTTCATTTCTACAGAATCTATAAGAGTCCCCAAGAAGGGAACTCTTGTGAGTGGTAAGAGAGAACTCTTCTCCTCGTTTACTTTCCACCCATGTGATCTTAGAAATGCCAGTACTAACTCTGTATGAGACTTGGCAGTTTGAAAGCTTGACGCTTGTATCAGAATGTCGTCTAGGTACGGAGCTACCGAAATTCCTCGCGGTCTTAGTACCGCCAGAAGAGAGCCCAGAACCTTTGTAAAGATTCTTGGAGCCGTAGCCAACCCGAAGGGAAGAGCTACAAACTGGTAATGCTTGTCTAGGAAGGCAAACCTTAGATACCGGTAATGTTCTCTGTGAATCGGTATGTGAAGGTAAGCATCCTTTAAATCCACTGTGGTCATGTACTGACCTCTTTGGATCATGGGTAAGATTGTCCGAATAGTTTCCATCTTGAATGATGGAACTCTTAGGAATTTGTTTAGGATCTTTAAATCCAATATTGGTCTGAAGGTTCCCTCTTTTTTGGGAAACACAAACAGATTTGAGTAAAACCCTTGTCCGTGTTCCGACCGCGGAACTGGATGGATCACTCCCATTAGTAAAAGGTCTTGTACACAGCGTAGAAACGCCTCTTTCTTTATCTGGTTTGTTGACAACCTTGAAAGGTGAAATCTCCCTTGTGGAGGAGAAGTTTTGAAGTCCAGAAGATATCCCTGAGATATGATCTCCAACGCCCAGGGATCCTGGACATCTCTTGCCCAAGCCTGGGCGAAGAGAGAGAGTCTGCCCCCCACTAGATCCGTTACCGGATCGGGGGCCCTCACTTCATGCTGTCTTAGGGGCAGCAGCAGGCTTTCTGGCCTGCTTGCCCTTGTTCCAGGCCTGGTTAGGTTTCCAGCCTTGTCTGTAGCGAGCAACAGCTCCTTCCTGTTTTGGAGCAGAGGAAGTTGAAGCTGCTCCTGCCTTGAAATTACGAAAGGCACGAAAATTAGACTGTCTAGCCCTGGGTTTGGCTCTGTCTTGAGGCAGGGCATGGCCTTTACCTCCCGTAATATCAGCGATAATTTCTTTCAAACCGGGCCCGAATAAAGTCTGCCCCTTGAAAGGTATGTTAAGTAGTTTCGATTTAGAAGTTACATCAGCTGACCAGGATTTTAGCCACAGCGCTCTGCGTGCCTGAATGGCGAATCCGGAATTCTTAGCCGTAAGTTTAGTTAAATGTACTACGGCATCAGAAATAAATGAATTAGCTAGCTTAAGGGTTTTCACGCTTAAGTGAAATCTCATCTAATGTCGCTGAGTCAAGGGTCTCTTCCAGAGACTCAAACCAAAATGCTGCCACAGCCGTGACAGGCGCAATGCATGCAAGGGGTTGTAATATAAAACCTTGTTGAACAAACATTTTCTTAAGGTAACCCTCTAACTTTTTATCCATTGGATCTGAAAAGGCACAGCTATCCTCCACCGGGATAGTGGTACGCTTAGCTAAAGTAGAAACTGCTCCCTCCACCTTAGGGACCGTTTGCCATAAGTCCCGTGTGGTGGCGTCTATTGGAAACATTTTTCTGAATATAGGAGGGGGTGAGAAAGGCACACCGGGTCTGTCCCACTCCTTAGTAATAATTTCAGTAAGTCTCTTAGGTATAGGAAAAACGTCAGTACTCGTCGGTACCGCAAAATATTTATCCAACCTACACATTTTCTCTGGGATTGCAACTGTGTTACAATCATTCAGAGCCGCTAACACCTCCCCTAGCAATACACGGAGGTTTTCCAGCTTAAACTTAAAATTTGAAATGTCTGAATCCAATTTATTTGGATCAGATCCGTCACCCGCAGAATGAAGCTCTCCGTCCTCATGCTCTGCAAATTGTGACGCAGTATCAGACATGGCCCTAGCATTATCAGTATACTCTGTTCTCATCCCAGAGTGATCTCGTTTACCTCTAAGTTCTGGCAATTTAGACAAAACTTCAGTCATAACATTAGCCATGTCTTGTAAAGTGATTTGTAATGGCCGCCCTGATGTACTTGGCGTTACAATATCACGCACCTCCTGAGCGGGAGATGCAGGTACTGACACGTGAGGCAAGTTAGTCGGCATAACTTCCCCCTCGTTGTCTGGTGAATGTTGCTTAACATGTACAGATTGACTTTTATTTAAAGTAGCATCAATGCAATTAGTACATAAATTTCTATTGGGCTCCACCTTGGCTTTTGAACATATTGCACAAAGAGTTTCCTCTGTGTCAGACATGTTTAAACAAACTAGCAATTAGACTAGCAAGCTTGGAAATACTTTTCAACTAAATTTACAAGCAATATGTAAAAACGTTACTGTGCCTTTAAGAAGCACACAAAAAACTGACACAGTTGAATAAAAATGAACCGGATTAGTTATATAAACCAAATTTAGCAAAGGATTGCACACATTAGCAATGGATGATTAACCCTTAATATCAGAAAAAAACGTATAACAATTGACAATATAAGCGTTTTTATCACAGTCAAGCACAGTCTCACAGGTCTGCTGTGAGTGATTACCTCCCTCAGAACTAGTTTTGAAGACCCCTGAGCTCTGTGGAGATGTCCTGGATCATGCAGGGAGAAAAGACTGTGACTGAATTTCTGATGCGTAGTAAAAGCGCCAAAATAGGCCCCTCCCACTCACACTACAACAGTGAGGGAAGCTCAGTAAACTGTTTTAATTTAAAACAAACGACAGCCATGTGGAAAATAAAGCCCAAAACAATTTTCACCAAGTACCTCAGATAATTAAACGATTTAACATGCCAGTAAACGTTTAAAATCTAATATATGAAATGTCATTAAAAAGCCTGCTGCTAGTCGCTCACACTGCAAGTTAGGCTAAAAGTTATATGCATACAGTATTTTCCCAGTGAAGTGCCATTCCCCAGAAATACTTAAGTGTAAACATATATACATGTCAGCCTGATACCAGTTGCTACTACTGCATTTAAGGCTGTACTTACATTATATCGGTATTAGCAGTATTTTCAAAGTCAATTCCATTCCTTAGAAAATAATATACTGCAACATACCTCTTTGCAGGTGAACCTGCCCGCTGTCCCCTGATCTGAAGTTACCTTACTCCTCAGAATGGCCGAGAACAGCAAACGGATCTTAGTTACGTCCGCTAAGATCATATACAAAAACTCAGGTAGATTCTTCTTCAAATTCTGCCTGAGAAGGAAACAACACACTCCGGTGTCGTTTAAAATAACAAACTTTTGATTGAAGATATAAAAAACTAAGTTTAATCACCACAGTCCTCTCACACATCCTATCTATTAGTTGGGTGCAAGAGAATGACTGGGTGTGACGTAGAGGGGAGGAGCTATATAGCAGCTCTGCTTGGGTGATCCTCATGCACTTCCTGTTGGGGAGGAGTTAATATCCCATAAGTAATGATGACCCGTGGACTGACTACACTTAACAGGAGAAATATGTATTTCTGTGTGTGTATATTTATATATATATATATATGTGTGTGTGTGTGTGTATATATATATATGTGTGTGTGTGTGTATATATATATATATATATATATATATATATATATATATATATATATATATATATATGTGTGTGTGTGTGTGTGTATATATATATATATATATATATGTGTGTGTGTATATTTATCTATCTATCTATCTATCTATATATATATATATATATATATATATGTGTGTGTGTATATATATATATATATATATATATATATATATGTGTGTGTGTGTGTGTGTATATATATATGTGTGTGTGTGGGTATATATATATATATATATATATATATATATATATATATATATATATGTGTGTGTGTGTGTGTGTGTGTGTGTGTGTGTGTGTATATATATATATATATATATAACATAATTTATGCTTACCTGATAAATTCCTTTCTTCTGTTGTGCGATCAGTCCACGGGTCATCATTACTTCTGGGATATAACTCCTCCCCAACAGGAAATGCAAGAGGATTCACCCAGCAGAGCTGATATAGCTCCTCCCCTCTACGTCAGTCCCAGTCATTCGACCAAGAATCAACGAGAAAGGAGTAACCAAGGGTGAAGTGGTGACTGGAGTATAATTTAAAAGATATTTACCTGCCTTAAAAAACAGGGCGGGCCGTGGACTGATCGCACAACAGAAGAAAGGAATTTATCAGGTAAGCATAAATTATGTTTTCTTCTGTTATGTGCGATCAGTCCACGGGTCATCATTACTTCTGGGATACCAATACCAAAGCAAAAGTACACGGATGACGGGAGGGATAGGCAGGCTCATTATACAGAAGGAACCACTGCCTGAAGAACCTTTCTCCCAAAAATAGCCTCCGAAGAAGCAAAAGTGTCAAATTTGTAAAATTTGGAAAAAGTATGAAGCGAAGACCAAGTTGCAGCCTTGCAAATCTGTTCAACAGAGGCCTCATTCTTAAAGGCCCAAGTGGAAGCCACAGCTCTAGTGGAGTGAGCTGTAATTCTTTCAGGAGGCTGCTGTCCAGCAGTCTCATAGGCTAAACGTATTATGCTACGAAGCCAGAAAGAGAGAGAGGTAGCAGAAGCTTTTTGACCTCTCCTCTGTCCAGAATAAACGACAAACAGGGAAGAAGTTTGGCGAAAATTTTTAGTTGCCTGCAAGTAGAACTTGAGGGCACGAACTACATCCAGATTGTGTAGAAGACGTTCCTTCTTTGAAGAAGGATTTGGACACAAGGATGGAACAACAATCTCTTGATTGATATTCCTGTTAGTAACTACCTTAGGTAAGAACCCAGGTTTAGTACGCAGAACTACCTTATCTGAGTGAAAAATCAGATAAGGAGAATCACAATGTAATGCTGATAACTCAGAGACTCTTCGAGCCGAGGAAATAGCCATTAAAAACAGAACTTTCCAAGATAACAATTTTATATCAATGGAATGAAGGGGTTCAAATGGAACACCTTGTAAAACGTTAAGAACTAAGTTTAAACTCCATGGCGGAGCAACGGCTTTAAACACAGGCTTGATCCTAGCTAAAGCTTGACAAAAGGCCTGGACGTCTGGATTTTCTGACAGACGCCTGTGTAACAAGATGGACAGAGCTGAAATCTGTCCCTTTAATGAACTAGCCGATAAACCCTTTTCTAAACCTTCTTGTAGAAAGGACAATATCCTAGGGATCCTAACCTTACTCCAGGAGTAACGTTTGGATTCGCACCAGTATAGGTATTTGCGCCATATTTTATGGTAAATCTTTCTGGTAACAGGCTTCCTAGCCTGGATCAGGGTATCAATAACCGACTCAGAAAAACCACGCTTTGATAAAATCAAGCGTTCAATTTCCAAGCAGTCAGTTTCAGAGAAGTTAGATTTTGATGTTTGAATGGACCCTGTATCAGAAGGTCCTGTCTCAGAGGTAGAGACCAAGGTGGACAGGATGACATGTCCACTAGATCTGCATACCAAGTCCTGCGTGGCCATGCAGGCGCTATTAGAATCACAGATGCTCTCTCTTGTTTGATTTTCGCAATCAATCGAGGAAGCAGCGGGAAGGGTGGAAACACATAAGCCATCCCGAAGTTCCAAGGTGCTGTCAAAGCATCTATCAGAACCGCTCCCGGATCCCTGGATCTGGACCCGTAGTGAGGAAGTTTGGCGTTCTGGCGAGACGCCATGAGATCTATCTCTGGTTTGCCCCAACGTCGAAGTATTTGGGCAAAAATCTCCGGATGAAGTTCCCACTCTCCCGGATGAAAAGTCTGGCGACTCAAGAAATCCGCCTCCCAGTTCTCCACTCCCGGGATGTGGATTGCTGACAGGTGGCAAGAGTGAGACTCTGCCCAGCGAATTATCTTTGATACTTCCATCATTGCTAGGGAGCTTCTTGTCCCTCCCTGATGGTTGATGTAAGCTACAGTCGTGATATTGTCCGACTGAAACCTGATGAACCCCTGAGTTGTTAATTGGGGCCAAGCTAGAAGGGCATTGAGAACTGCCCTCAATTCCAGAATGTTTATTGGAAGGAGACTCTCCTCCTGATTCCATAATCCCTGAGTCTTCAGAGAATTCCAGACAGCGCCCCAACCTAGCAGGCTGGCGTCTGTTGTTACGATTGTCCAGTCTGGCCTGCTGAATGGCATCCCCCTGGACAGGTGTGGCCGATAAAGCCACCATAGAAGAGAATTTCTGGTCTCTTGATTCAGATTCAGGGTAGGGGACAAATCTGAGTAATCCCCATTCCACTGACTTAGCATGCACAATTGCAGCGGTCTGAGGTGTAGGCGTGCAAAAGGTACTATGTCCATTGCCGCTACCATTAAGCCGATCACCTCCATGCATTGAGCTACTGACGGGTGTTGAATGGAATGAAGGACACGGCATGCATCCTGAAGCCTTGTTAACCTGTCTTCTGTCAGGTAAATCTTCATTTCTACAGAATCTATAAGAGTCCCCAAGAATGGAACTCTTGTGAGAGGAAAAAGAGAACTTTTCTTTTCGTTCACTTTCCATCCATGCGACCTTAGAAATGCCAGAACTAACTCTGTATGAGACTTGGCAGTTTGAAAGCTTGAAGCTTGTATTAGAATGTCGTCTAGGTACGGAGCTACCGAAATCCCTCGCGGTCTTAGTACCGCCAGAAGGGCACCCAGAACCTTTGTGAAGATTCTTGGGGCCGTAGCCAATCCGAATGGAAGAGCTACAAACTGGTAGTGCCTGTCTAGGAAGGCAAACCGTAGATACCGTTGATGATCTTTGTGAATCGGTATGTGAAGGTAAGCATCTTTTAAATCCACTGTGGTCATGTACTGACCCTTTTGGATCATAGGTAAGATTGTCCGAATAGTTTCCATTTTGAACGATGGAACTCTTAGGAATTTGTTTAGAATCTTTAAATCTAAGATTGGCCTGAAAGTTCCCTCTTTTTTGGGAACCACAAACAGGTTTGAGTAGAACCCTTGTCCTTGTTCCGACCGCGGAACTGGATGGATCACTCCCATTAATAACAGATCTTGTACACAGCGTAGAAACGCTTCTTTCTTTATCTGGTTTGTTGACCACCTTGACAGATGAAATCTCCCTTTTGGGGGAGATAATTTGAAGTCTAGAAGGTATCCCTGAGATATGATCTCCAGCGCCCAGGGATCCTGAACATCTCTTGCCCAGGCCTGAGCGAAGAGAGAAAGTCTGCCCCCCACTAGATCCGGTCCCGGATCGGGGGCTCTCGGTTCATGCTGTCTTTGGGGCAGCAGCAGGTTTCCTGGCCTGTTTGCCCTTATTCCAGGACTGGTTAGGTTTCCAGCCTTGCCTGTAACGAGCAACAGCTCCTTCCTGTTTTGGTGCAGTGGAGGTTGACGCTGCTCCAGGTTTGAAATTCCGAAAGGGACGAAAATTAGACTGTCTAGCCTTAGCTTTGGCTTTGTCTTGAGGTAGGGCGTGGCCCTTACCTCCTGTAATGTCAGCGATAATTTCTTTCAACCCGGGCCCAAATAAAGACTGCCCCTTGAAAGGTATATTAAGTAATTTAGACTTAGAAGTAACATCAGCTGACCAGGATTTTAGCCACAGTGCTCTACGTGCCTGTATGGCGAATCCAGAGTTCTTAGCCGTAAGTTTGGTTAAATGTACTACGGCCTCCGAAATGAATGAATTGGCTAGTTTAAGGACTCTAAGCCTGTCCATAATGTCGTCTAGCGTAGATGAACTAAGGTTCTCTTCCAGAGACTCAATCCAAAATGCTGCCGCAGCGTAATCGGCGCGATACATGCAAGGGGTTGCAATATAAAACCTTGTTGAACAAACATTTTCTTAGGGTAACCCTCTAATTTTTTATCCATTGGATCTGAAAAAGCACAGCTATCCTCCACCGGGATAGTGGTACGCTTAGCTAAAGTAGAAACTGCTCCCTCCACCTTAGGGACCGTTTGCCATAAGTCCCGAGTAGTGGCGTCTATTGGAAACATCTTTCTAAATATTGGAGGGGGTGAGAACGGCACACCGGGTCTATCCCACTCCTTAGTAACAATTTCAGTTAATCTCTTAGGTATAGGAAAAACGTCAGTACTCGCCGGTACCGCAAAGTATTTATCCAACCTACACATTTTCTCTGGTATTGCAATGGTGTTACAATCATTGAGAGCTGCTAAGACCTCCCCTAGTAATGCACGGAGGTTCTCCAATTTAAATTTAAAATTTGAAATATCTGAATCCAATCTGTTTGGATCAGAACCGTCACCCACAGAATGAAGTTCTCCGTCCTCATGCTCTGCAAGCTGTGACGCAGTATCAGACATGGCCCTAGTATTGTCAGCGCACTCTGTTCTCACCCCAGAGTGATCACGCTTGCCTCTTAGTTCTGGTAATTTAGACAAAACTTCAGTCATAACAGTAGCCATATCATGTAATGTTATCTGTAATGGCCGCCCAGATGTATTAGGCGCCATAATATCACGCACCTCCCGGGCGGGAGATGCAGGTACTGCCGCGTGAGGCGAGTTAGTCGGCATAACTCTCCCCTCGCAGTTTGGTGAAATTTGTTCACATTGTACAGATTGACTTTTATTTAAAGTAGCATCAATACAGTTAGTACATAAATTTCTATTGGGCTCCACCTTGGCATTGGAACAAATGACACAGATATCATTCTCTGAGTCAGACATGTTTAACACACTAGCAATAACTTGCAACCTGGTTATAATCTTTTTTAACAAAAACGTACTGTGCCTCAAAGAGGTACTTAAACGATTAAATGACAGTTGAGATAATGAACTGAAACAGTTATAGCATCAAGTTTAAAACAACACAACTTTTAGCAAAGGTTTGTTCCCATTAGTAAATAACTAAATTTGACATAAAAAATTATAGAGTAACGTTTTTATTCACAGTCAATAAAAATTCTCACAGCTCTGCTGAGAGAATGTACCTCCCTTCAAAGAAGTTTGAAGACCCCTGAGATCTGTCAGTGAACCGGATCATGCAGGAAATATAATAGTAGCTGACTGGAATTTTTTGATGCGTAGCAAAAGAGCGCCAAAAACGGCCCCTCCCTCTCACACACAGCAGTGAGGAGAAACGAAACTGTCACAATTTAAAGCAGACAACTGCCAAGTGGAAAATAATGCCCAAACATTTATTTACTCAGTACCTCAGCAATGTAAACGATTCTACATTCCAGCAAAAACGTTTAACATGACAATATTTATTAAAAGGATTAGTGACCTTTAACAGAGTAGTTCCGGTGAAAAACCATTCCCAGAATACTGAAGTGTATACATACATGTCATTATAACGGTATAGCAGGATTTTTTCATCAATTCCATTCAGAAAATAAAAACTGCTACATACCTCAATGCAGATTCATCTGCCCGCTGTCCCCTGATCTGAAGCCTTTACCTCCCTCAGATGGCCGAGAACAGCAATATGATCTTAACTACTCCGGTTAAAATCATAGTAAAAAACTCTGGTAGATTCTTCTTCAAACTCTGCCAGAGAAGTAATAACACGCTCCGGTGCTGTTGTAAAATAACAAACTTTTGATTGAAGTCATAAAAAACTAAGTATAATCACCATAGTCCTCTCACACATCCTATCTAGTCGTTGGGTGCAAGAGAATGACTGGGACTGACGTAGAGGGGAGGAGCTATATCAGCTCTGCTGGGTGAATCCTCTTGCATTTCCTGTTGGGGAGGAGTTATATCCCAGAAGTAATGATGACCCGTGGACTGATCGCACATAACAGAAGAAATATATATATATATATATATATATATATATATATATATATATATATGTGTGTGTGTGTGTATATATATATATATATATATATATATATATATATATATGTGTGTGTGTGTGTATATATATATATATATATATATATGTGTGTGTGTGTGTGTATAGATATGTGTGTGTATATATATATGTGTGTGTGTGTGTGTATAGATATGTGTGTGTATATATATATGTGTGTGTGTGTGTATATATATATATATATATATATATATGTCTGCGTGTCAAGATGACTGTTTAGATACATTTATTAAGCACACACGCAGGATTATGACTCCTACTTACCTTGTACACATCAAAGTTATCTATGATGGCATCAAAACAGGTGTACAGGTCGTTCAGTAAAGTCACTACCTGGGGGGAGAGAGGTTAGGTAAATATGTGGGTCTCACATTTGGTGACAAGGGGCAGAAAGCAGGTTATATGTGTTTAGCTGATGTAAACAAAGGGTAATAGAAGTACACATATCCATATAGAGTTAGATTACAAGTGGTGCGCTAACGTTAGCATGCAAGTGATATTGAAATATCGTCCTGTATTAAAGAGATTTTTGTTTCATGATTCAAATAGAGCAGCAATTTTAAACAACTTTCTAATTTACTTCAATTATTAACTTTTCTTCATTCTCTTGGTATCTTATGGTGAAAAGCAAGGCTGTAAGCTTCGGAGGCAGTTGTGCATTTAAAGAGCACCATATGGCTGCAGATTTGCAGGAATGTTATCCATTTGCAATAACACTAGAGGGCAGCACTGTTACCTGTCATGTAGTGCTACAGATACTACCTAGGTATCTCTATAACACACAATATTATACATTAGCAAGAGCACTAGATAACAGCACTATTACCTGTCATGTAGTGCTACAGATACTACCTAGGTATCTCTATAACACATAATATTATACATTACCAAGAGCACTAGATAACAGCACTATTACCTGTCATGTAGTGCTACAGATACTACCTAGGTATCTCTATAACACACAATATTATACATTAGCAAGAGCACTAGATAACAGCACTATTACCTGTCATGTAGTGCTACAGATGCGACCTAGGTATCTCTATAACACACAATATTATACATTAGCAAGAGCACTAGATAACAGCACTATTACATGTCATGTAGTGCTACAGATACTACCTAGGTATCTCTATAACATACAATATTATACATTAGCGAGAGCACTAGATAACAGCACTATTACCTGTCATGTAGTGATACAGATACTACCTAGGTATCTCTATAACACACAATATTATACATTAGCAAGAGCACTAGATAACAGCACTATTACCTGTCATGTAGTGCTACAGATACTACCTAGGTATCTCTATAACATAATATTATACATTAGCAAGAGCACTAGACAACAGCACTATTACCTGTCATGTAGTGCTACAGATGATACCTAGGTATCTCTATAACACACAATATTATACATTAGCAAGAGCACTAGATAACAACACTATTACCTGTCATGTAGTGCTACAGATACTACCTAGGTATCTCTATAACACACAATATTATACATTAGCAATAGCACTAGATAACAGCCCTATTACCTGTCATGTAGTGCTACAGATACTACCTAGGTATCTCTATAACACAATATTATACATTAGCAAGAGCACTAGATAACTGCACTATTACCTGTCATGTAGTGCACAGATACTACCTAGGCATCTCTATAACACAATATTATACATTAGCAAGAACACTAGATAACAGCACTATTACCTGTCATGTAGTGCTACAGATGCTACCTAGGTATCTCTATAACACACAATATTATACATTAGCAAGAGCGCTAGATAACAGCACTATTACCTGTCATGTAGTGCTGCAGATACTACCTAGGTATCTCTATAAAACACAATATTATACATTAGCAAGAGCGCTAGATAACAGCACTATTACCTGTCATGTAGTGCTACAGATACTACCTAGGTATCTCTATAACACAATATTATACATTAGCCAGAGCACTAGATAACAACACTATTCCCTGTCATGTAGTGCTACAGATACTACCTAGGTATCTCTATAACACAATATTATACATTAGCAAGAGCACTAGATAACAGCACTATAACCTGTCATGTAGTGCTACAGATACTACCTAGGTATCTCTATAACACACAATATTATACATTAGCAAGAGCACTAGATAACAGCACTATTACCTGTCATGTAGTGCTACAGATACTACCTAGGTATCTCTATAACACAATATTATACATTAGCAAGAGCACTAGATAACAGCACTATTACCTGTCATGTAGTGCTACAGATACTACCTAGGTATCTCTATAACACAATATTATACATTAGCAAGAGCACTAGATAACACCACTATTACCTGTCATGTAGTGCTACAGATACTACCTAGGTATCTCTATAACACACAATATTATACATTACAAGAGCACTAGATAACAGCACTATTACCTGTCATGTAGTGCTACAGATACTACCTAGGTATCTCTATAACACACAATATTATACATTAGCAAGAGCACTAGATAACAGCACTATTACCTGTCCTGTATTGCTACAGATACTACCTAGGTATCTCTATAACACACAATATTATACATTAGCAAGAGCACTAGAGGGCAGCACTATTACCTGTCATGTAGTGCTACTGATACTACCTAGGTATCTCTATAACACATAATATTATACATTAGCAAGAGCACTAGATAACAGCACTATTACCTGTCATGTAGTGCTACAGATACTACCTAGGTATCTCTATAACATAATATTATACATTAGCAAGAGCACTAGATAACAGCACTATTACCTGTCATGTAGTGCTACAGTTGCTACCTAGGTATCTCTATGTTACAAACTGCTATTTGTAACTGGCCCTTTAAATTTAAAATTGCCCTGCTTCCCTGGATTTTGGAGAAGCCTATTTGCCAGCCTCCTTCCTCATGACTATGGCCCCTGGAAGATTGTGCCCCTGAGAGCATATTAACTTTTATTGGGTGTGTATGGCCCTTTAAGAACCGTCTGGGGACATATTGTGACTTTGGTGAACAATGCCCCTTTAAGACTATGTCCCCAGACCTGTGAAATGACTTGTCCCTGGCTTTCTCCCACTTGGTTCAGTGAATGGGACTTGCTGAGCCAGGTGCCACACAGGCAGAGTGTTCCACAGAGGGGGAGCACTGTTACAGAGGCATTGGTTTTCATTGTGTGCCATTAAGAGTTAATTTTGTTGAGCTTCAAGAAGCTTTCTAAATGCAAGTTTGCTGGGATCAGCTCTAATTAGGTTTAGTGATAAACCTTACCATTGTCTAATCAGAATGCTAGTGATAAGGTGGACTGCATTGTTTTATTGTGTGTAACTTGTTATCTGCTGAAGTAATGTTGTGGCCTGTCAAAGGGAGTGTCTCTCTATCTAATATCAAATGTGTGATGGGGGATTTTATGCCTCCCCCTGAGAGTGTCCTGTTTGCATGTAACCTCAATAAAAAGCAGGCTGTGTGCTCCAGCACATCAGACCTATTTTTGACCCTCTAACTTGCAGCTTTGACTCATGTTTGTAGGGGACAGCTATATCACTACAGGGATTGCTATGCTTTTCATACTCCCTTAGCTACAGGGATTGCTACAGAAGGAAGAGGTTCACCGACTGGAGCCTGGTCGTAGGTCCAGGGCACAGAGCAGACAGCGAGATACCAGCCCAGCAGCGGTGGTTCATAGAGTCTGCATTACTGATGGTGGCTACGCAGTAATTATAGTGTCTACGGTGCTGCTGATCCTGTGGTGAGCGCTAGGAGCATCCTTTTCTACTAATATTATACATTAGCAAGAACACTAGATAACAGCACTATTACCTGTCATGTAGTGCTACAGATGCTACCTAGGTATCTCTATAACACACAATATTATACATTAGCAAGAGCACTAGATAACAGCACTATTACCTGTCATGTAGTGCTA
>NW_026511262.1:0-52886 GCF_027579735.1 Bombina bombina | reverse complement strand
CCATCTCCATGCGTGGCCAGACTCCGCCCCCCAATCCCTTTTAATAAAAAATTATTATATCCTAGTTAACTATTATAAGACCAATTGTGTTTATTCTTAAATCTTTTTGGATTGCAGTGTTAGTCCAGTGATTCCTATGCAAAAATAACAATAATAAGAGTATTGCATAATGAACTGAAACAATAAGATAAATCTTATGACAGTACCGTAATGGAACTCAGTACAAACTAATATTGATTCCACTATTGAAAAACAGCTTACAAAGGATCCATTGCAATTAAGAAGGTCACCAATACAGAAGAAGCAGTAGGACAATTGTCATACACTATGTTCACCAAATCAAGTGAGCTACTCATCTCAAAAGGGAGATAAAAGAGAGAGAATAAAAAGGGTGGGGGTGGGAAGGGGGCAAGAAGGGCTATCTATTGAGCTCTATAAAAATACAATACATTATTTTACTTTTAGTAGACTGTGTTTTGTTGGGTGCTCTGCACGGTATAAGGGATTCCCAAGGTTCCCAAAATAAGCAGAAGGTGTCCATCAGCTTGATTTAATATAGTTAAAGGGACAGTCTACACTGCAAACAAACTTACATATTTAGGAAGAGCCCCTTAAACAATCCTCCTTCATCCTGTTGTGCTTTGGACTGTATATACAATTAACAAGATTTTTATACTTTTTCTGCGGATACTAGCGGTTTGAAATGGCCGCCAAACTCCTCCTCTGTCCTTCATCGCCATCTAGAGTTTTTTTTTTGTTTCCTAACGCTTGTGCACATCTGGTGTGATATGTGCAGTTTCACTCATTACAGAAACCGGAAGAGCAGGGGACAGTAAACAGTTTCCTGCTTCTTCTAAGGCTTTATAACGTTACTACACTTGTATGTATTTACAATACAATAAGGAGACTGCTTATTGATACCAGCCTATACATTAAAATACAACATGATGCCTGACAATAATGTGTGCATTCAGCTTGAAAATAATATTACTGCTTTGCTTTAACGTATAGGCTGCTATAAATAAGCTGTCTCCTTACTGAATTATAAATACACACGAGTGCAATAACGAAGACTGTGACACACTGCAAGTGGCGTGCAGCGTGTAGATGCGGCTGTGCGTGCTCAGTGTGTCCTACCTTTTCATCTCAGAGCGCTCTGCTGCGTCAGGTCGCGTAGCTGAGTGCTCAGTGATTAAATATTTGAACTTCAGACGCGGTGCGAAGCAGCTGCTTTGACTCGCACCAAATGGCTTGAAGTGTGTCACAGCCTTAACACTGCATGATACAAATTCTACATAATGTAATAATAACAGCATCTCAGCTATCTAAATACATGCAAAAACAAGGGGATATAATATAATACATATAGTTCATATAACTTCATAACATAACGTGTTGATTAAAGCAGTGCCTTGCTTTACATCGTAGCACAATCATTAGCCTACACTGACTAGAAATCTACATTTGAAATTGCAAGTTGATTTTCAGCTGTTAATCCTAAATATGAAAAATATTTATATTTATTCAAAGACCAGAGAGTATGTGCATGCCGTCTCCACATCAGAGGGTTCATAATTTCTACAGGGAAATTGCCTTCAGTGCGCCGTAAATTGGTTAAAAAAAACAAATATACAACTATAACAAATTAAATAAAATATGAGAATCCCAATTTTAAAACTGTTAAAATACAGTAAAGGGCGGATTCTATTACAGAAATTAATGTACAGTATCATGTGGCCCCACAAAATGTAACGCTTGTCTAGAACAACCATAACATTTCAAGAACAGTCTATGCCATGGGCATTTGTGAAGCGTCACTGTCTTTTTATAAAATGCAGTTTCCTGATTGGCTGGCATTGTCTTTTAATGTTATTTTTAAAGAATTTAGTTCACTTGTGCTTTTTCACTGGCTCTGTTGATGGTGTGCTGTGCTGACACTGTGATTGCTGACTTATCGCTGCATTCATCTACTGTTTAGTTCCAGGTAGCTTTATATTCCTTATTAATATAATTATTCTATCATTTTTCTATACATTTATTTTAGATTTTTTTCTATAAATTTTGGGAATATAATTTTGCATAATAGATATTAAGCAATTATTTAATGCTATAATTTTTATAAGTTTTATTTTTACATTGTACCATAATATTGATTATATGCGTTTTGTGTATGTGTGTGTATATAGGTTGGGGGTGTGGGTTTTAAATAGCTTCCGGGTATGGCTTGAACCATATGATTTTCCCGGTCTTGGTGAGCACGGCTGATTGCCGATTTGAGGTAGGTCCTACTATGAAGTGTTTTGTACATGACACATGCGTTCGTTATAGCTAGGATAAAAAATGTAAATTGGCTTTAAGTTAAAATTGGCGGCATTGGTGTGTTTTCTCCCACGAGTATAGTATAATAGTTTATGGGTATTCTACTATGGCTGTCAGGTATAATGCAAATTGGCAATGTGTAAGATTATGCGATAGTGTGATGTGTTTTCTTCTATGTGTGTAGTTTAACACTTTAAGCGCATATCACCTCTTGATATCCATCGTGAGGGGCTTCTTTTATTGGCTTTGAACTTTTAACATTATAATGGTTGCTATTATGTCAACTTGCCACTACCGTATAAGATATGGGCATTCAACATTATGTGTGCGGCCCTCATTGCAAACATTTGATAACTTCTTTGAGGGGGGATTTGGCTTGTATTGTTGATATCCACTTTGATGGCTATTCTCTTTTGCTCTGTAGCACGGCATGTACATTTTGAACACTGTATGACTGCAGTGTGTATGTCACATTGTCACACTCTACTGGTCATATTTTTGACCACTGGGTGTGTGTTTTAATCTACTAGAGAGTGGCTGTATTTGTGCTGGCTGAGTATATCCAACACGGTATGTGTAGCTATAACTCTTGTTAGTGACTAATAGCGTAGTGGGTGATTGATTATGTTGGCCACTATGCATGTAGGAGGTTGTCTTGCACAGTTCAGTAATGTGGCATAAGCATTTTAACGCTGAATTTTAGCGGTTTGTGGGGCTTATTTGCGCATATAACTGGCCATAGTTGGGCCACTTGGTGTGAGTATAGTTTCTTTGTAGTTTATGGACATAAACTTTGGTTGGCATAGTTCCACTTTAAATGGTCAGCTAAGTACGCTTCTCACATATTGATGCAACCATACGTAATTGAGTACTATATTGTTGCATCTTACCTATATGATTATTCTCACAGTGGTACTCCTATAAGTATAGGATTTGGCTTATTTATTGACGAACACATCTATGTTAGATGAGTGGTCCTGGCAACATTGGTGTTATCATGTGGCATGCTGCGGACATGGTTAATTGGTCATGCCTGATATCCTTGTTTGGGATTCTTGGGTTGTCCTGTTTTTATTCTTTAGCATAAGTATTTGGTGATGGGTGCATGTATTATTATATTGTGGTTGCAAATATTGGTTGTTTTTTCTTTTATTCAACAGTTTTGACTTGTCTTGATGAAGGCTTCTGCGAAAGCCGAAACGTCGACCTACAAATGTTGTTACTAAGAACAATAAATGAAAACCTTTTGCTGACACGCAATTATCACAAATCCTGAGAGTGCCCTTCATTTCCTAATTCTGTTCTACATATTCTTTTGAGGATTGCACCCAGGTTCTGAACTATTTACCAAAGTTGGAGTGCTGGAACACCCGCTATTTTCAACTATATATATATATATATACACACAACATATATATATATTATATACACAGTATATATATATATATATATATATATAAATATATGTGTCTGTGTGTGTGTATATATATATATATATGTGTGTGTGTTTATGTATATGTATATGTATATGTATAATATATATATATATTATATATAATATATATATATATTTATATATATATATATATATATATGCCTGTAGCTGCCCCCTTTTCTATGTGGGGAAAACTAGAAGAGCCTTAAAAGACAGAATCACTGAACACCATGATGACATAAAGAACAAAAACCCAAAAAGTAATGTGGCAAAACATTTTGAACAGACTCATGCTTGTGATCCTGACTCTTTAAGATTCATAGGCATTGACAGAGGCATCATGAATGGCAGAGATGGGGATAATGACAAAGCCCTTTTCCGCAAGGAATGCAGGTGGATCTCAATTTTTGAGACACAGCTTCCATATTGTTTAAATGACAAGCTGGATATGGCTTGCTTCCTTTAATAAATCCATGGTAGTTCTGATTACATAAACAAGTAAAACCTAAGGGTTATAAAGAATTTTGTTATTCTTTTCCTTTTTTCTATTGGAAACCCTATGAACATTTTTTTTATATATAGGCTTGCATAAAATTCTTTTAAATCTATACACATGTATTTGTATATACTATTTTGTTTAAATTTCTTTAATACTACTAGATAATTCTTTCAATTTGTAAAATTAGAAACCTTTTGACTTTTTAACACTAATGTTAAGAATGTGTCTATCGATACAGCTTTATATTCTACTCGACTATGCTCCAGGCAATCTAAAAAATCTCCTTTGTAACGACTGCTTGGATATGACATGCTATAATTTCACCTACCAGCAGAGGCGCTGTAACGGTCCTTATAAATAAGGACGTAATGATGTAATCTAAATTCCGCCCTGACGAAGCCCGGTCTGAAGTGAAGACGAGCGGGTGAAACGTGCGTCGGCATTGGTCAAGCCGACTGGTCATGTGACGCATGTGTTTGCCACTGTGGACTCACGAATGAAGGCTCAGTTCCGTTTCTGCACACAGAATCTGCTTGAGCAGCCAAAAATTTTCTTATTGAAAGAGGCAAAGTAGGATATCAGCAACGAGATCGGCTACGGATAATGCACGAACAGGTCGTATGAACGCTGCCTTTATAAACGGCAAAATCTAACACTGCCAGCTATCATACTGGGTAGTATTTTCCTATTGCTGTTTCCCCGCGGTGGGTTGCTGTATGAAAGTAGCAGCTAAGCGACCACACTTTGAACATCATACCGATATATTTGGTTGATCTCTGGATAATACCTGAATAAGTGACGATATCTGCATTATTTGTGTGCGTGCCTACTAATATACGCTCTCTAACTTTGCTACTGAAAATACTATCTGTGGCTGCTTAAAATACGTGATGCTTTTTGCCTGGCTAATAAATGTGACTGCATGACGAACTTGCTATACAACGAGCTTTAGCTACAGCATAAATCTTGCATGTCTTGTACTATTCCATTCTAACAGTCTCCAACTGGATATGACACTCTGCTGTATTATTCTGTTGTGCACCATTGTAATCTTGTGTTTCACTCTGTACATATCTAGGGAATCCACTAAACAGTCTGCTTAGATCCCCTTTGAAAACCTGCCCAGCGTTACTCCCCCTCACAGGGGTGCTGTGTGCAGCTGGGTGTAGCACGACTGGAGTGGTCCTCTCAGATATACGCCAGATATCATTGTACATACACCTTAGCCTGAATTCTGTATGCTTTGAACTCTGCACTTTATGAACTATTGGCATTCTGCTTTGGCCTTTTAAAACTGTGTTATGTTCCTGCTTAGGATATAGCCACACTTATTGTGTTCATAAGGCTGTGCAGGTAACAAGGTTCATTAGGCCTAGACCTAGAATACGATTCACCGTGAGAAATATATTCACTACTGACTATAATACCACATGTGACATCTACATGTACCCCTGACCGGTCAGGTTTTTATTGGTTTCTTTGTTTGTTTGTAGGGTTTCCTCTATACCCTACATGTATCTAACTAACTATTGAAGAAGTTATAATTGAACCCATAGCTTGTATGTGCCTTTTCAGGTGGGGGGAGATGCTAACCCACAACAAAAATTGCAACTTTGATAAAACTGTGTGATAAGAGCTTATTTTGCAAAAGAGTGCTGAATTCCCTGTCTTTAGTTCAGGATTACAATCCTGAGGCTCACCCTCTAGCCATTTCATATCATATAAATATATATGTATGTATATATATATATATACATATATATATATATACACAGTGTATATATATATATATATATATATATACATACAGTATCTGTGTGAATATATATATATATATATATATATATATACACTGTATATACACACTTTATATATATATATAGCTGTAGATAAATTATGGCTCTTTATCCCTGTAGCTTTTCTGAAGATATTTAGCCCCAAACATTGGGGTTTAATCCCTTAAGGACCACAGCACTTTTCCATTTTCTTACCGTTTGCGGCCAAGGCTATTTTCACGTTTCTGCTGTGTTTGTGTTTTGTTGTAATTTTCCTCTTACTCATTTACTGTACCCACACATATTATATACTGTTTTTCTCGCCATTAAATGGACTTTCTAGAGATACCATTATTTTCATCATATCATAATTTACTATAATTTTTTTTATAAAATATGATAAAAAAACACACTTTTTCTAACTTTGACCCCCAAAATCTGTTACACATCTACAACTACCAAACAAAACCCATGCTAAATAGTTTCTAAAATGTTAAATATACAGTCTACTTGAAAATTTGTAAATACCTGTATTACCCATTCCCCAGTTTCGCATAACCAACACAGTTATATTAATACATGTATTACCTCTGTAATTAACTTGTATTTAAGCATTTAAAGACTTCCCCCTTATCTCAGTGCTTTTGACAGTCATGCAGTTTTAGCCAATCAGGTGAAGACTCATAAATAACTCCATGTTTGTGAGCACACTGTTATCTATATAACACACATGATCTAGCACTGTCTAACTGTGAAAAACTTTAAAAATGGTTTTTCATCTTTTTTTAAATCAGTTTGAGGCTAACTAGGTTTAGCTTTAAATAAAGAAAAACAAGGGAACATATCTAATTTGATGATAAAAGTAAGTAAAGTTGTTTCAAATTGCATGCCGTAACTTAATCTTGAAAGTTTTCTTTTGACTAGACTGTCCCTTTAAGGGTATCTCAGTTGCATAGTAGTCTTGACCTTGTACAGACACTCTGATATTGAGTATTACCCATATCGTGGTCAGTCATTTATCAGACTTCTGAATACTGACATAATATTCTCTCCTCACAGTCTTCAGATTTGAAAACTTCACCTGATTATCAGTATCTGGATTTATATTGTCCCCTCACATGCTTCGGATTTGACTACTTCACCTGATTATCAGTATCTGGATTTATATTGTCCCCTCACAGTCTTCAGATTTGAAAACTTCACCTGATTATCATTATCTGGATTTATATTGTCCCCTCACATGCTTCGGATTTGACTACTTCACCTGATTATCAGTATCTGGATTTATATTGTCCCCTCACAGTCTTCAGATTTGACTACTTCACCTGATTATCATTATCTGGATTTATATTGTCCCCTCACATGCTTCGGATTTGACTACTTCACCTGATTATCAGTATCTGGATTTATATTGTCCCCTCACAGTCTTCAGATTTGAAAACTTCACCTGATTATCAGTATCTGGATTTATATTGTCCCCTCACAGTCTTCAGATTTGAAAACTTCACCTGATTATCAGTATCTGGATTTATATTGTCCCCTCACATGCTTCGGATTTGACTACTTCACCTGATTATCAGTATCTGGATTTATATTGTCCCCTCACAGTCTTCAGATTTGAAAACTTCACCTGATTATCAGTATCTGGATTTATATTGTCCCCTCACATGCTTTGGATTTGACTACTTCACCTGATTATCATTATCCAGATTTTTTTGACCTACAACCGTGAGTAGTTCCCATATCGTGGTCAGACATTTATTAGCCTTTTAAATCTTGTCCTTTTTATCCCCTCACAGGCTTTGCTTTGGAGTTTTTCAATTTCCTTGCAGTATCCGGTCTTATCAGACTCCCTGTCGGTGAGTATACCCAATAGAAATGTATTAGACTTCACAATGTTGTCCTTTTGTCTGTTTCTGTATACATCAGTTTTATTAAAGTGTTCATTGACAATGGACTTTATACAGTGAGGTGGTTTTTCACGCAATGTGGTGGTGCATTTATCATTTTCCCGTGTTTTAGTTAGTTTAGTTAGTGGTTACACATGGTAATTAACATGGCTGCACAAATAGCATTTTTTTAGAGAGAGAGTAAAATAATCTCTATGTTGTATATAAATATATACAGTATATATATTTTTTCTTAAATGTTAGGTAGGCTGACCATATTGCCGCTTTAAAAAGGGACCCATATGAAAAATACATATGTCAGGTTTCTTTTATGTATGTGTCATATGTGTCCCTTTTTAAAGCGGCATTATGGTCAGCCTAATGTTAGGTGACACTGTGTTCAAGTACAATACAAGGAGACAAATTTATTGTTATGGACACGTATGTGTAGAATTTCAACATTTTTGGTGAATTCTGTTCTTAATGCTGCAAACAAACATTGACACATTTAGTATTTTTAAACATAATGATAACAGTTTTTAACAGGCAAGTGGCATATAATGTGTGCCTTTTGTCACCGAGACACTTACATAGTGGCCTACTTTAAGGGGGTTAAAAACAAAAGATCTGTAAAAGAATATTTTTTTCTTTCTAAAAATGGGTTAGTTAGTGCTGGGTATTAAAGGGACACTGAACCCAAATTTTTTCTTTTGTGATTCAAATAGAGCATGCAATTTTAAGCAACTTTCTAATTTACTCCTATTATCAATTTTTCTTCATTCTCTTGCTATCTTTATTTGAAAAAGAAAGTCCAGAACCTTGAACAGCTCTTGTTTATTGGTGGATGAATTTATCCACCAATCAGTAAGAACAACCCAGGTTGTTCACCAAAATGGGTCGGCGTCTAAACTTACATTCTTGCTTTTCAAATAAAGATACCAAGAGAATGAATAACATTTGCTAATAGGAGTAAATTAGAAAGTTGCTTAAAACTGCATGCTCTATCTGAATCACTAAAGAAAAAATTTGGGTTCAGTGTCCCTTTAATGAATGTTGCTATGTAGCTGCATACAGTAAGACACGTTGCTCGTTGGGATCTCACTAATACCAACATGCTCACGGATGATAGGAGTGCGATCTCCACACTCCTATCATTTAATGACACATGGTTGCTAAATGCTACATTTTTAAAATCCTGCGTTTTACCTAGTTAAGCATCGCAACATTAGTATGAGTACACAAGCTCTGTATCAGACATGATACCATTATTGGTGCATTGCTAGTAATTAGTAGTTATGTATATTAGTTTGTGTAGTTTTTATTGTCTACAGCTTTTGAATGTTTGTTAATATGAGCCGCTGTCTGTTGACGGTGCAAAAGATTGTAATATTTCAGCTGAGAATGGTGTTCTACATTTATAGGTATGGAGAAGAAGCACGAAGAAATTTTCAAATTCCTGTCTGTGGGCGAATTCCCATCTGGGTATCACAAGTCACAAAGATACCATTTCAAGCAGACCACTGCTAAGTTTAGACTAAAGGGTGAGTATCTGAAATACATTAAAAAAAAATTTTATTTTATTTTTTTAAATATCTTTCTAATGAAAGTTGCATTTTTATTTCACCTTTTCATTGCTTTACCTCTAATTACAGAAGGCAAGCTATTCTTTGGAGAAAGAAGAGTTCTGAAATTAGAGAAAGAAGCTAAGATGATCTTCGAAGAATTTCACGCATCGTCAATTGGAGGTCATATGGACATCAACTGAACACAGGCGGCTATCTCTTCAAGATTCTTCTGGCATGGAATGAGAAAAGATATTGCACACTGGGTACACACATTAATTACTTTTGTGTTTCTTAAGGTTCATGAAACTGGTACCCAGGTTAACTAATGATTTCCTACAGATCCAGGAATGCGAGTTGTGTCAGAAAGTTGGAAAGCCTTTAGCAGCTCCACAGCCGTTACAATGTATTAAGGTAAATATCTACTATAGTATTACATAAAAGATATTATTACATTAGTCTATTAAAAATAACTACTGTATTTTATTACATCACATTAGGTGTCTTCTGTATGGGAGCTTGTTGGAATTGACCTAACAGGCCCTTTACCAAAGACAGAGGATGGTTTTCAATACATCTTGATGGCCACAGATTATTTTTTGAAGTGGCTTTTCCACTGAAAACTAAATCTGCGGGGCGGAGGGGGACGCCATATATGCTTGATGATCTATCGACATGGTTGTCCCAAACGCATACTTTCGGACCAGAGCAGAGAATTCGTCAACCAAGTATGTTTAATTTACATTTCACTTCTATGTTAAAATGTATTAATCTATTAATCTTATAATTTTATATTAATGTTTGTTTTTGTTTGTTTTTTAAAGCTCAATGAACGTATGTGCAGTCTCCTGGGAATCAAAAGAAGTGTGACGAAATTTGCACATGCGCAATGTGCTGATTTTCGTGAAGGGGATACTTTTGAATACGAAACTTAAAGTAACCGCTCAGTACACAGCGGTTTGTATATGTGAGACGTACGATTGGGCTTTCCTTGATCGCTCGGTCAGACTCAGTCCCAGCCAGAGCTGTTCACAGGTTGGACTAAACATCAAGTATATGGTATGTGAATTGTCCAAATACTAAATTAGGATTTTATTTTTAGTAATTATCTTTATTTGCAGTATTTAATATGACCTTAACTTAATTCATGCAACTGTCATGGACTTATAAGTTGCAGCATTATTGCCTCATAACCCTTCAATGTCTGGAAATCCGTATATCGGCGCATTGCGCATGCGCAAACTCAGGGAGCGTGTACAATCGAAAAGTTAATACGATCACAGACTGGTGACGAAAAAAAAGGAAAATAGTAAGTCTTTTTACATGTTAACGAAATATTGTGGAAAATTGGGCTACATTTGAAAATAATAATCGTTTGCAACTCTATGAGGCCCATTTATCAAGCTCCGTATGGAGCTTGAGGGCCCGCTGCTCCATAACCCTGTCCGCCTGCTCTGATGAGGTGGACAGAAATCGCTGCAATTCAATACGATCGGGTTGATTGACACCTCCCTGCTGGCGGCCGATTGGCCGCGAGTCAGCAGGGGGCGGCGTTGCAAGAGCTGCTGGTGCAATGCTGAATACGGAGATCGTATTGCTCTCCGCATTCAGCGAGGTCTGGCAGACCTGATCCGCACTGATGTACAGGGGGGAGGCAGTCTTCCCATCAGAAGTTCCTATTAACCTGCCAGTGAGTTTTGTGTATTTTTTCTTTGTTTTTTTTCCTGTCACTTGTACGTTAAAATATTTATTTGTAGCTTAAATGTTTATTATATACTGATCTCACCAGGTTCTGAATTTATCCAACATAATTGGCACGTAAGAAAATTTGACAGTTAATTGGTAGTTAACTGTGAAATGGTTATCTGCTATAACTTTATTTAAAGATAGTGTGCACTAGGGCTGTGTGATATGGTTGAAAAATGAATATCGGTTTTTTTTTACATGAAATATCGCGATTGTGATTTTAACTGTGTTTTTTTTAAATATCTGTTAAACATACATTTATCAATGTAAAATGCATTACACTGTAAAATCCAACCAACCAACAAAACTAGCATTCAATGAGAAGTGCAATCAATTTTTAAATTAAAATAATTAGGTTTTTTAATTTTTAATTATGGCAGCAAGTCAAAACATGGCGATAGATCCCTATCTGTGATGTTTAACAATGCAGGTACTTTATTTTTTTTAAATCGCAAGACAGAAAATCACAATTAATCACACAGCTCTAGTGTGTATATTTAACTTAGCATTTTAAGTTTGAAAATGATCATTTCTATTTTACACTAAAAACAGTATGACAATAGTCCAAAATTTACTTTTATTTATCTTCTCAAGATTTCTGTCACACTTTGTTAATATTTATTCATATATATCTTTCAGCTTTCAACAATCATTCTACCGGAGAAGGATATCAACTTATTCATGGAAGAAAAGAAGACATTGATGGAGATGGTTAGAGAGCAACCGAGCAACAATATCAAGAACTCACAGGAGCAGCAAAAGAAGGCTTTTGAAAAAAAAAAGTGCTAGAGAAGTATAAGGCTTTCACCTATAGTGTTGGCGACGAGGTCCTTAAGTATAACATGAGGAAGCGTGGTAGGAAAGGCGGAAAAATGGAAAAAGACTTCTCTGGGCCTTATATCATCAAGGCGATGTGTGGCAAGGTGGTTCAGTTATCAAATTTAGACTGGCTAACTCTGAAGACTAAGATAAGCGTGAACCACATAAAGCCATTCATAAGGAGAAAGGATATTTCAGTCCCCCAGCAGGAAGGTGATGTCCAGTCATCCAGGAGATCAACACCGGCTTATCCCCTGTACCACAAAGGACCTCTGTGATCCATTTTACCACATTACAAAAGGTAAGCACTACTGAGGTACAATCAAGCACTACCTGAATGGCTTGCATACATCTGCATTGCATATAGAGTGCTTTGTTCTGTTATCTCCGCCTATTCTTTTATGTAGTATATTCATTCAAAGTTAGGATAAATGTAAATTATTAACATTAATCCTGGTTTTTAAGCCTTCAGCATCTTTACAGACTGAAAAAGCAGAAGACAGAGGTAGCAGTTATTGGGTTCTTCATTTATTAGCTTGACCCCGTTGGTCATTAGTTCGGCCTTGCCCTGTTGGTCTGGCCTTTTTTTAAAAAAATTGCAGATGTTTGGCATAATGTTCTATACAGTTCTTGTTTCATAAAGCTTACAAGGTTGCTATTATACCAAAGAAAGTACAGGTTGAGTTATCCCCTTATCAGAAAAGTCTTTCTAATGAAAGTTGCATTTTTATTTCACCTTTTCATTGCTTTACCTCTTATTACAGAAGGCAAGCTATTCTTTGGAGAAAGAAGAGTTCTGAAATTAGAGAAAGAAGCTAAGATGATCTTCAAAGAATTTCACGCATCGTCAATTGGAGGTCATATGGGCATCAGCTGAACACAGGCGGCTATCTCTTCAAGATTCTTCTGGCATGGAATGAGCAAAGATATTGCACACTGGGTACACACATTAATTACTTTTGTGTTTCTTAAGGTTCATGAAACTGGTACCCAGGTTAACTAATGATTTCCTACAGATCCAGGAATGCGAGTTGTGTCAGAAAGTTGGAAAGCCTTTAGCAGCTCCACAGCCGTTACAATGTATTAAGGTAAATATCTACTATAGTATTACATAAAAGATATTATTACATTAGTCTATTAAATATAACTACTGTATTTTATTACATCACATTAGGTGTCTTCTGTATGGGAGCTTGTTGGAATTTACCTAACAGGCCCTTTACCAAAGACAGAGGATGGTTTTCAATACATCTTGATGGCCACAGATTATTTTTCAAAGTGGCTTTTCCACTGAAAACTAAATCTGCGGGGAGGAGGAGGGACGCCATATATGCTTGATGATCTATCGACATGGTTGTCCCAAACGCATACTTTCGGACCAGGGCAGAGAATTCGTCAACCAAGTATGTTTAATTTACATTTCACTTCTATGTAAAAATGTATTAATTTATTAATCTTATAATTTTATATTCCTGTTTGTTTTTTTAAAGCTCAACGAACGTAAGTGCAGTCTCCTGGGTATCAAAAGAAGCGTGACATTGGCGTATCATCCACAGACAAACGGACTGGATGAGAAGACTAATCATAATATCAAGCGGCAAGTTTAATTAAGTTTTGTTATTATTCATACTTTTATTAAAACTTTCTTCCACAGGTTTGACATAAAGGGACAGTCAACCCAAAATGGGTTCTAACTCATACATATAGATTTGCAAACGAATATTATTTTCAAATGTAGCCCAATTTTCCACAATATTTCGTTAGCATGTAAAAAGACTTACTATTTTCATCTCTGCTGTTCAAAAATGTCTGCCTGCCCCCTCCCCTATTTCATCACCAGTCTGTGATCGCATTAACTTTTTGATCCCGAAATTTGCGCATGCGCAATGTGCTGATTTTCGTCAAGGGGGTACTTTTGAATATGGAACTTAAAGTAACCGCTCAGTACACAACAGTTTTTATATGTGAGATGTACGATTGTTCTTTCCTTGATAGCTCGGTCAAACTCAGTCCCAGCCAGAGCTGTTCCCAGGTTGGACTTAACACCAAGTATATGGTATGTGAATTGTCCAAAATACTAAATTAGGATTTTATTTTAGTAATAATCTTTATTTGCAGTATTTAATATGATCTTAACTTAATTCATGCAACTGTCATGGACTTATAAATTGCAGCATTATTGCCTCATAACCCTTCAATGTCTGGAAATCCGAAAATCAGGGCATTGCGCATACGCAAACTCAGGGAGCGTGTACAATCGAAAAGTTCATGCAAACACAGCCTGGTGATGAAAAAGGGGAGGGGGCAGGCGAACAGCAGAGCCGAAAATAGTAAGTCTTTTTACAAGTTAACTAAATATTGTGGAAAATTGGGCTACATTTGAAAATAATAATCGTTTGCAACTCTATATGTATGAGTTAGAACCCATTTTGGGGTGACTGTCCCTTTTCTTGCATAGCAAGAAGAATATTTTCTATTCGTGTATAGAGCTTTAACTTCTGCATTATTTTCTAGAGTGTGTTGTAAATGTGTTTATCTTGCTTTGTCTTTTATTTATTATAGAGCTCTCGATAAATTGGTGAACGACAAACAAAATAATTGGGACGTTTATTTGGAACCTACCCTATTTGCTATACGATCTAAGTACCAAACCACAACCAAGTACTCTCCGTTCCTTCTGATGTACAGGGGGGAGGCAGTCTTCCCGTCAGAAGTTCCTATTAACCTGCCAGTGAGTTTTGTGTATTTTTTTCTTTGTTTTTTTTTCTGTCACTTGTACGTTAAAATATTTATTTGTAGCTTAAATGTTTATTATATACTGATCTCACCAGGTTCTGAATTTATCCAACATAATTGGCACGTAAGAAAAGTTGACAGTTAATTGGTAGTTAACTGTGAAATGGTTATCTGCTATAACCTTATTTAAATATAGTGTGCACTAGGGCTGTGTGATATGGTTGAAAAATGAATATCGTTTTTATTTTACATGAAATATCGCGATTGTGATTTTAACTGTGTTTCTTTTAAAATATCTGTTAAACATACATTTATCAATATAAAATGCAATACACTGTAAAATCCAACCAACCAACAAAACTAGCATTCAATGAGAAGTGCAATCAATTTTTAAATTAAAATAATTAGTTAGATTTTTTAATTTTTTATTATGGCAGCAAGTCAAAACATGGCGATAGGGGGGGCGGAGCCAGCAGTAAGCATGAACGGTCGCACATCTTCAGAGCTCCAGAACTAACTGCTCTAAAATTGACCTAATATATGATCTTGTTATGCAATAAGCCTTATTATGTTAGAGGATTACATGTTTGACTCCAAACCAGCATTTGATAGCATTAATAGCTGTTGCATACGTTTCAGAGTTGGGCTGAGACCGGAGAATTCTTTTTCCACAAAAGAGACGGCAGCCATCTTGTCACCTTCGCAGGTCAATAATCATTATGGCAAACGCCCAGCAGTTTTTAACTGAACTAAGCAAACTCCTAACCTCACACCATCTAAAACTCGCTACTACTAAGAACCTAACCAGAGAGTATTTCACCCACAGTTAATCTAAAAGAGTTCGCAGATAAAGCTTCCCAGGTGCCCCCAGAGCTGTTAAATTTTTTGAGGTGGATCACTGCTCACTTAGAAACTAAGAACAAGCTGAAAATCTCTTGCTTCCGTTTAAGAAGCCCTGCACGCCACAAAGATGATTTCCAAGTGCAACCATCTTATCTTCTACCCTGGTGGCGACAAGAGGATTGTCTACAGTTCTTTGGGGACATTAGAGCTGGGGTAGGATAAACCAAACATGGAGGCAGCAGAACATTATGTTCGCATACCCACTACCAGCTCTTTTCTCTCAAGAAGGCTAGGAATTGGGGTGACATTCTGCTGATAATCCACTTGTGATTTTTAATTATCTCATATGCCCCTGATGATAGCGTTCAGGCTTGCAACATGGAGGCTTCTAAACTTGACCTGGACTAATATTGTTTCTAGTAGCCCCTCATGTGGGGTTTAATTTTCTCCTTTTTTACCCCCTACTATAGCTGTTTTATTTTATAATCCTTTTTGGTGACATGTCGCTTTAAACATATCTTTTATGATGCTGTCCATAATATATAACTGTTGGCTGAGAAAATGGATATGTAGATATAGCAACCAGATGTAAGTTTAATGGGTACTGTTATTATTAATAGTTAATTGCACATGATCGTTCATATCTGATTTTTATATTATAACTAATATAACTGTTGCATCAAGGAATGGAGATCCTGGAGAGATGTTAGGATATGAAGCAAATCTATACTGTTTAATGTACTTTCAAGTTATCTGTTATTTGAGGCATGTATATACACTAATCGAACATTAGAGTAAGGATTACAATCAAAATATCTCGATAGTGGATGTAATTACCATTTGCCACCACTTGAGGGGAGTCAAAACTTAGTTACAGCTGAATTTACACAGTAAACGTATACGATATTGCAGCCCATTTCATTGTATTGACACCCTTATCTTCTTTTGGATTACTTGTCCTGTAGATTTGGATTTGCTACCTATAAACACAAAATTCATGTAATAAGCTAAATAACATCTTACAGCATTATGGTATGAATATGTGAACCATAGCTTAATCTAAAGTTTAGCTCCATAGGTTGGTCACTTATCTTTCTCCTATGTTTAAGGCATATTACAGTCTATTATATTTATGGTTCTATATTTTCTCTGGAGACATAAATTTCTGCTGGTTTCATAATGCAACTTTATATTATATTTAGGTTCAGATCCAACTTTAGTAGACAGTATAGCTATGCAACTGAACATCATTTTACCTTGCCCACCCTGTGTCATAGGAAATACTTCAGATAGGGCTTGGGGAACCATATATTTCAGTATACCAGATTGATTGCTTAGATGGTGACTCCTCATGTATTGCTTACTTTGCTTTAGCTGAAGGATGATATATCACTGAACTTATATTGTAAGTTTAGGACCTATATTTCTTGTTGGGCAAATATTTTCTAGCAATATATTACATAGTTGGGTCTCCCATAGTATATGGCCAACTATAACTATGCTGACTTTATTATGAGGCTTTGGGGATTCCCTTATATTCACATATATGATAGTTGACAATTACATTTATTTAGTTGAGCATTTTTATGTTTAGAAATGTGAACCTAGTTATTGAGAGCTTATCTACATCGCACCCCTTAGTACTGGTAACTCAGATGATACCTTGCAATAAGCCTGATCGCTCCCTCTCTATAAAAAGGCCCTATAACAGATATCTCACATATAGTGAATTGGCTGGGCTCCCCCTCCATCATATAGCTATAGACAAACCATGCCTTGTTACTGGGGAATTTGTGATGCCGTAACTACAGGTTGTAATCCAGGAATAGTTGATCACTAAGACCTATCCAATTTCTCATCATTGTTTGCACACCTGTCTTAGGGTATAGGGCCCATACCCGAGTGATATGGTTTAATTGCTTGACAAAGTTGAATACAAACCCACATTCAGGTTGATCCTGGTATACCTGCATTTTGGCTCTTAGTTTAAATAGACACTACTGATGACGGAACTGCAGACCTTTTACTTTAAGCATTCTAATTCCACCGTGCTACAGCTACCGTCATACCTGTTAATTTCTTTTCATTTTTTTTCTCTGCTTGAGAGAGTGGGCTGGTGTGTAACATAGGGGGCAAATCTTTAATTTGCTGCTGTGGCCATTAACATACTGTGACTCATAGATTAATTGTAAAGCCTCTGACATGCTTGTAAAGCAGGCTGGACCTGTGTTCATCCTACAATGTAAGGCCTTACCATGTGCCGTATAAGGAATAAACCACATAAGGCATGTCAATTCTGAGAACATCGACCCTGAGGCCCTCATGTCCCACGTATTACTTTAGTTCAATGCATACCTAGCTTATTCTTATTTTCCCCCCATATGCTCCTGAGATTATATATTTGGTTCTTAACATATGCAAACTACCACCTCCCCCCCCCACATAATATACCTCCTATACCAGGAGGGTTAAATATGCGGTTTATCTTGACTATAACGCAACCTAGCAAGTATATCCTGCAGTACAACATAATATTGTCCTTATTTTCCTTCCCTAACCTAGCAGGATTGTCTAGCATTTTTGTTTACACATTATACCCAACGCAATGTACCTACATATTTTATTATATAACTTAAACATAGGAAAGAATGTTGAAAAGAGGTTCTAATTTTAATAGGTACTATTTCATGTATGCTGTTCTCAATTTTTTTTATAAAAATATTATATCAGCAATAGGTTATTTCTTATATCCGTTGTACATGATTATACCATTGTATTTGTTGAAAAACCTTAATAAAAATATATATATAAAAGGGGGCGGAGCCAACTACCACCGAGACAAGACGCACATATCTAGAGCTCCTGGCATATTTATTATTTTTAACAGCTTTATTGCCTACTTTTCCACCTTTTACCCTGATTAGGAGGTGTATGTGGTAGCTTAATCTTTCTCCACTTTTGGACAACTGTACAGTGACTCCCGCCTTACCTTTAAAGTTCCGGGCTCTTCAATACTCAATGGCCTAAAATGTGCATTGATTCAGCAGCCTTCCTTTTGAACCAGATGTATGGCCTGATAGACCGCTATGGCGCAGCTCTTTCTCATACAGTCCCTGAAACCTGCAGGTCTAACTCCATACATACCAGATACCCACCCACCCTGACTGATCACGAGAGGATGTGTGATAACATGGAAGGCGTCTTGGACCATGAACAGCCGCCATCTTCCCTTTCAGGACCGTTACCGGCTCGCCTACAACGCAACAACAAAAGATCTAGCGAGACCATTCTGCTGCATACCGACAGTGATCCGGTAAACGCCACTGTTTTGCACGGCTCCCAGATAGATGCGCTCCATGGAAACTCTAAAGTAACACCGCTGATAAAGGCGCCAAGACTCAGCAGCAGTTTGATACGGGCGCAGAGGCCACGCAAAACCACTTCACCCCAGCTGACATCTTGGAACCCGCTGGGAGGATATGGCATACATGACACGGATATCGCAGGGCTGGACGGACTCAGAGCTCACACATCATTTACAACTGGCAAAGAACACCCAGGTTTGCGGTTCAGCATGAGGGGGAATATACCCTGCGCGACTGTGGGCTGGGACCCTGGGGGACATATCAACCCTCACAGAGATTTTTGTGTGCTTATCAATGTACCTGTTCCTGATTTTACAGTCAGTGACCCTGCTGACATGACTCAAAACGCTATGCCATCCCTCTAAATGCTCCCATTGTTTATTTCTAGCTCTGTAAGACAGTTTCTGTCCCAGCTCTGCAGCACGGAATATAGTAAAATACTCTCCCTTTCAGTTTGCTGGCCCACTGCTTTGTTTTACACACAGACTGCAAACTGATTAGAGTGATCATAAACACTGCTGGAGAACTTTGTTACTGTTTTGAAATTTTAGCATACTGTGGACGCCATTGTTCACTACCTTACTTCTCTGATGATTGCTTTATTGGGTTAAATGGTATACTGAGACTCACCTCCATCACATTTTTTCCTCTAGTGTTGTTTACCCACCCCCTTATTGCAACCTGGTCTCCTATACTTGTTCTGCTCATTATGCCTGTGTCTAGGAGCTTAGTATAGCCCAGAGGTTTATTTATTAATCTGGGTCCCATACCACGTTTAAACAAATGTTTGTATTATAGTTTTGTACCACACTAGATAAATGTCTTGCAGTAATGTAAGGCTGGTTGAGAGCACACGTGTTTGGCGCATATGATATCTAAATCTTAGTAGCATAATTCTTTACTATTTGGCTTTAGAAATAATCTATGCTAGTTTAATAAGTAATGTGATGAAGTGTCATGTGTAGTGGAGTTCACCCTGTTAAAATAGCTAGACTCATGGTGTCAAAATGAATACCTGCTTTGGCGATTATTTTTAGTACTTGTTCCTACCTCATTTGCAAGACTTAGCAACCATCACCTTACAATGCTCCTAATATCTCAGGATAATTGCAATGCTCCTATTACAGGATCCAATTTTGAAGATATGTTGCATCATGAATGTCTGTTTACATATTTGTATGTATTTAACCTTCCATGGTAGCTAAAGAATTGTGCTTGTTCTATGTTTGTATTTTAGCAACCTAATTCGGCACTACTTAGCTCTAGATAGCAAACTTACCTCTGAATTTCCTACTGAATATAGGATAAACTAATGCTTACTCCATTTCACACTATGTACCTACTACTGATAATCCAGTGAGAGCCATTGTCACCGGGAGTTTTAATGTTTTAAAGTTAAAGCACAGTTTTAAAATATATGTCTGCTCTAAGGCATTTGGCCCCCTGGGCGCTAAGCCACTGTTTATAATTTATCTCAAGAGCTATATGCACCCACAAGACTAGTAACAACCAATATTAAACGGAACTAGCTATTTACTTTTGGCAATACTCTATGTTAAAACTCTCAACTGTTTTGTGGCGCTGCTGGATTGTAGGTTGGCTATATGGTGTTAGTATTACAACCTGTTTACAGAAGCTGGTCACACGCTCAGGTTAAGGATCCGGATCACCATTACCTGATGCTGTTTGACAAAAGCTGTAAGGAGAAGGACCATCTGTGCCACTGTTACAGGAGCTGCAGACCCAAGGAGTGTTGTTTCAATGCATATCATTTATTTTAATCTAGTAAGTGCAATTATTACTGTGCATGTGTCACTTTGTTATTAAAACTTTTACACTTGAATCGTGCTTTGTGCGCCTGTTTTTTCTTTTTTGTTTTATGTTATCACTTCTGAGTCAAGACCGGTGAATTGCTGGCTGGAACAAGGCTGCACTATAAAGGCACAACAATTGGAATCCAATCCTTCTATAGAGGAATCGTTTGGGATAGCATTCCAAGGAAAGAACCTGCAAAACACCAGCTGCAAAACACCAGCTGCAAGAATTTAACCTTTAAACTAATTTACTCCATCACAAGGTACTGTGGTCAAGTCATTTTTTGGTATCCCCAATTTGAGACTATATGGACAATTTTTGAGAATATAACTAATTCCATTGGGAGTGTATATATATATTTTTTATCAGATATATATTTTATTCATCAGTTTTTAATATTTGTTGTGGTCGGCATTAGAGCGCAAAAAAATTCTTGTTCTAAATTTTTCAATTGTGAAATTCTTTTCCCTTTTTCTGCTGCTTATATGTCTGAACCATCAGTTACAATGATAGCTGAATTAAGACCAGAAACCTTGTCTAATGTTACACTCAAAGATTTTGGTAATAACCCACACAGAGCAAATAGGAATAGAGCTATTGATTTATTAGAAACAACTGAGGAAGATAGTATAATTTTAGAAAAAGACCCAGAGGAACTGTTTCAAACTTTAGAAAAATTATTATGCCAGGACACAAAAGATTGGCAAGATTTAATACTTCTAGAGAATTACATCAAACATAAGGTAGTACCTAGAGGCTTACAAATCTTTAAACAGCCTGCCTTTGATCTAGACGAAGTTGAATTTACAACAGAGTGGGAGACAGCAAGTTTTGAGTGCTCTAATAAATACATAAACATCTTAATGAAATACAGAGAATTAAGACTAAATAAGCTCAAAACAGAAATTGATGAAGTGGTAAATCAGATTCAGCCTTATAAAAATATTGAGAAATGGATAACACGTAATAAAAGCATTCAATATAGAGTGAGCCAATTGGATAGAGAGTTACAAACTACTAAACAAAAAAAGCTCAAAAGGGATATAGAGGATTTTAAGAACAATAAAGTATATACATATAAAAAGGACCATAACGCACAAAACTCTGCTAATAAAGCTCCATCTATGGGGTCTGGTAACATTAACACAAATCCCAAACCTTCCATACCCCTAGCTTTTTCTAGAGGAGAACAAAAACCTGCAACACCTAACTTTAGAGAATTCAATACCAGTAATAATAGAAACCAATACAACTCTAACCAAAATAGGTTCTATAACCAACAACAAAAAAGGTCGTTCGAGCAACCATCCTATAGAACATCTAATGCTAAAGAAAATTATTATCAAAATAGGAATTATGATAAAACCCATGAAAATCAGGGTTCACGTTATAACCATCAAAAGAATGAGAATTATTCAAATCAGCCACCACAATGGAGACGTAGAAATAGTTTTAGGGATAATCACAATACAGGGAATGGCAATAGAAGGCAAGGTTCATTTCACAATAGATTTGATCCTCTTACAGACAATAGTAATTATACAACAACACCCAATTGGGACAGAAATGGTGCAAGACCAAAAGATACACATGAGAAACAACATTTTTTTGGGTCAGACCAGGCAAAAAATCACAACCCCCCGCAACAGGACAGGACAAGACAAAGAAAAAGATCCCTAGAAAAAGAAGAAGGGGAAATAGAGCAGGAAAGCTTGTACAGACAAATAGGAAAAATAAGGAAAGAATAATTGAAGCTAAAAAAGATATTTTTAATTTAGCTAAAATTGATTTAGATCAGAACGATATTTCACTTCTCCAAAAGGGTCTGAATTTTGCCCCTAAGTCGAAACCCAATAAATTTGAGATGTTTGTAGACATTCACAAGTATGTGAGGAAACTCACTTTAAAAAGATATTTTTTAAAGAATCCAGAGTACAGAGAAAAACCAAATAAAGAATATTTAGAAGCAGGGGATTTAGGGACCTTGAATATCCTAAAAAACCTGGAAAATTTCGAATATATTCCACCTGACTTAGAGTCCAATGATAATCAGTTAGATCTTTTAAACTTAAATTTATCTATCCATGAAAATGAACCCACAATTCAACACTCCGACTTTAAAGCTAAATCTAGCTTCAACCCAATAGGTGCCCAGGGGGAACAATTATCGGCATTTAATAAGTTAATATTAAAAGATATTGAAGAATCCTTCAAAAATGAAAACAAATTTCTTAATAAGAATAACGATAATCTTAGCATTTTAGAAAGAAAGTCTCTTAAGAAATTAGGAGATAATAAAGAAATAATCATTCGCCCGGCCGATAAGGGCGGGGGCATTGTAATCCAAAGAAGGGAGGATTACATCAAAGAGGCTATGAAACTCTTGGGTGATGAAAATACATATCAAATTTTACCAAAAGACCCAACAGAAGTTTTTAATAAAGAACTCAATAAATTATTACATAAAGCAAAACTAAAAGGTATACTTAATGATGATGAATACAAATTTATTTACACTCCACAACCCAATATACCAATTATATACCACCTCCCTAAGGTCCATAAAGACCTATTAAACCCCCCGGGAAGACCAATTATTTCCGGGATTGGGTCAATCACAGACAAATTATCGAAATATGTGGATTTTTTCCTCCAACCGCTGGTAAAATCCACTAAAGCTTATATTAAAGATACTAAAGAAGCAATTACCAAATTTGAAGGGATAACTTGGGAGGAAGACATGATTTGGTTAACGTGACGTTGCGTCACTCTATACATGCATTCCACATTCTAATGGAATTCAACAAGTGGAGTTAGAATTAAAGAATTGGTCGTTTCCATCCGACCACATTGAGTTTTTAGTAGAAAGTATTACATTCATTTTACACAATAACTATTTTAACTTTTTAAACAAATTTTATGTACAAAAAAGAGGGACTGCAATGGGCACCACGTTTGCTCCCTCATACGCAAACCTATATGTTAATGCCTTTGAAAATAACTATATATGGAGCAATAATCCTTTTAACAGTAACATTTTAATATATGCAAGATACATAGACGATGTTATTATTTTATGGAAGGGAGAGCAAGAGCTAATTAGTGATTTTTTGAGTCATATAAATAGAAACAATTTTAATCTTACATTCACAGGAAATAGCTCCAAAGAAAAAATAGAGTTTCTAGATCTGACCTTTTTTAAAGATCATCAAGGAAAAGTAGCGGTCAAAAATTACAGGAAGACAACTGATTGTAATAGTTTTATTCAAGCAAGAAGTGCTCATAAGAAAAGTTGGATCAATAATGTTCCGCAAAGCCAATTTTTAAGAATTAAGAGAAATTGCACTCACAACTCAGATTATGATGTAGAAGCCAATATTTTAGAGAAAAAGTTTTTATATAAAGGTTACAATCCAGAGGTTTTAAAACAAGCAAAATTAAAAGTAGCTGATAGAGATAGAAGTTCTTTCTTTCATGATAATAAACATACTGATAACTCATTACCAATAGGGACCGTGATGCATGATACTTTAATTGGAGCACAATCAAGTAATAGTAATCCTACAAGATTGGTTACTACATACAATCAAGGCTCAAAAACAGAAGAAAATATTATCAAGAAACATTGTCCACTTCTTAAATCAGACCCTGTTTTAGGTCCACATCTGGAAGATAAGCCAACTTTCACATATAAGAAAGGCAGGAGCTTAAAAAACATCCTAGCCCCCAGTAAGATCAAACCTTCCTCAGTAAATAATGTCAATCCAAAAGCTGATAACTGGCTAAACAACTGGAAGGGGACCATGAAATGCGGAAAATCAAGATGTAATATGTGCAAACACATAAACAAAGCACCAACATTCCACAATAGTCAGTCCACAGAAACATATACTATTAATTTCAAAAGAAATTGTGATTCAACTTATGTCGTGTATCTGCTAGAATGTGGGTGTGGCCTCCTGTATGTGGGCCGTACAAAAAGGAAAATAAGGCGTAGGACCAATGAACACTTATATAATATTAAAGAAAAATGGATAATCACAGTGTTCCGAGACACTTTTTAGAATGCCATGGGAGCAATCCCAGCTCTCTGAAAGTACAAGTAATAGATCAGGTGCCTCCTACAAAACCCAATAGACTTTTGACATTAAGAAAATTAGAAACCAGGTGGATTTATAAACTAAAGACATTACAGCCCCTAGGACTAAACATTGACATAGATGTGGCAGCATTTGTTTAAATCATCCAGAAATGCTTGCTTAACATTTTACTATTTTTAACATTTTTACATCATTATCATAATTTTATATATTTGAATGAAATTTAGCATTTTAGTGTTTTTATATTCATTTGGTCTATATACATCCACTCAAATTTGAATAATGAGTGGAATTATGTTCTTTTAAGTAAGACTTGTTGTTATATGAATTTTTTTATCTCATAGATTACATGTTCTTATTCAAATACAAACAATGGGCGATTAATTATTCTTTTAGGTACTCATCCTTTACTAAATATATGGATTTTTTTATCAGAAAATATTTGTACAAAACATCAACAACAGGTGGAATATTGTTCTTTTAGGTATCGTTAGTCTTTTTAACTTTGGAATTTTTTATTTCAACTCTTGTATTTTAATTTTTTAGTGTCCCCAGTAGAATTAGTTAGCACTCAAAATTAATATCTACACATTCATACATCCAATCTCGTTTAATAGGCAGTTCATTGGTCCTGAAGGGATCATTCATTTGTTCAACACTTCCAGAAAAATCTAGTAACTATAGACGTTCTTATTAGATAATATAGTCATCTAACCAGGGATCATCATTAAATCTCACAATGAGAAATACACAGAAAATAAATAGTTTATTATAATATTATAGGCACTTAGCAAAACTCGATTAAATTACTTTTAACAAATTGAATCAAAGCATTCATCCAAGTACCATCACTCTTTTAATATATATGATTTTGGGTTTTTCTAAAGGTTTTTATATGTAGTAGATAACTTTTATGTGAAAACAATATGAATTGATTTAAATACAACTTTTTTTACATGCAGAGTAAATATGAACTGTTCCTTAAGGTTAACTGCATCAAACTACGAATAACCAATTGATATTTGTATGTTTTCATGTTTGATAATATAAGCAGGAATTACAGTGTACTGAACACCATCTAACAAACACGCTTTATTGGAAAGCACGCATTCAATTTTATATATATTTTTAATGTTTTAGAGCTTTTGTGCGTATTGAATGTTTCAGCGTTATATGTATACTCACTGTGGCAACTTTTTTAGATAATTAGTAACAAGTTGTTAACCTAACCGTGCCTTTTTAACGAACATAGCGATGTCAGATTCATGGTTTTACACACCCCTCGCTAGCATTGGCTAAAACAAACTCACACCTCCTGTTTGATTGGCCACCTTGCCTTTAAAACAAAAAGGCGCACTTTTAACAATATCAAGCCTTTGAAAAAGCCCGGCCGAAGTCGGGGGAAACGCGTCAGGCCAGTCACTGCAGACTGTCACTCTATTTGGGAAGCAGAACAACCTGTTTACAGAAGCTGGTCACACGCTCAGGTTAAGGATCCGGATCACCATTACCTGATGCTGTTTGACAAAAGCTGTAAGGAGAAGGACCATCTGTGCCACTGTTACAGGAGCTGCAGACCCAAGGAGTGTTGTTTCAATGCATATCATTTATTTTAATCTAGTAAGTGCAATTATTACTGTGCGTGTGTCACTTTGTTATTAAAACTTTTACACTTGAATCGTGCTTTGTGCGCCTGTTTTTTCTTTTTTGTTTTATGTTATCACTTCTGAGTCAAGACCGGTGAATTGCTGGCTGGAACAAGGCTGCACTATAAAGGCACAACAATTGGAATCCAATCCTTCTATAGAGGAATCGTTTGGGATAGCATTCCAAGGAAAGAACCTGCAAAACACCAGCTGCAAGAATTTAACCTTTAAACTAATTTACTCCATCACAAGGTACTGTGGTCAAGTCATTTTTTGGTATCCCAAATTTGAGACTATATGGACAATTTTTGAGAATATAACTAATTCCATTGGGAGTGTATATATATATTTTTTATCAGATATATATTTTATTCATCAGTTTTTAATATTTGTTGTGGTCGGCATTAGAGCGCAAAAAATTTCTTGTTCTAAATGGTGTTAGTATTAGAGACTCCCTTATGTAAGAGTATATGTTAAACTTAGGTATGCTTGAAGTCCCAGACACAGTATCTCTTAAATTATGATTACCTATACATTAGACCGCTATAAATGGCGTTTATATGTTAACCAGATTGATTTGTGGGATGCTGACATTGTCTATATACAGTATTATGTTATGTCTACGGGTTCCTTGTTGTGTGCACTTAGTACGAAATCAATAGAATGCTACCACTCCATTGCATAGTTCTTCCAAGGTTGCAGGCTCTCTTATTGTGTGTATACATGTTGGGCCTAGGTGTAATTTATATACATGAATTCTTGCCGTCAGCGGCCGAGGCGGTGGGATGACTACATTTATTAAACGGATAGTCCCATGACATAGCCTTGGATATAGCCTTGCAACACAGCTCCTTCTACAGTGCATAAGCATTGTTTCAGCCCCCTATTGTGCACCAGGACTATAGGTTTGCCCCCCATATTCTTCCTACAGTTGCTATATGATCTTGACAAACTCAGATGTCTCTAATATTGTTTATGCTAGAGTATACATTTGGGCACACTTTAACCATTTTGATAGCTTAATCCTTCTTTATACCCTAAACTCAGTTGTCTCAAGATATCCTACCCTCTGGTTACATAATTTCTCGCCTCTATATTTATTCATAAAGCTCTGCTCTATAGCTGATTATATACCTCTCACCAGGATGCAGCGATTTATCCCATTCCCTTTGATACTATGCAAACCCTTTTTCTACCTAGTTGGGTTTCCTTTAATTCCTACCTCCTCCCCCCCTACTCTCCCACTGAACCCAGGCGCTATTAATACATTTACACATTTAATATACTTCCACTACCACCCCCCCCCCCCACCTTCTCTTATAATATACCTCCTAATTCAGGAGGATTACTGAAGCGATTTGTCTAGCCTATATCGCACCCTACCTACTTTTCTTATACATCTAATTTACAGTGTCCCATATCATGGACCATACTTTTTCTTTTTAGCCTAGTAAGACTGTTTAAAATTCAGAGATAATTTTTCCTTCTTTATTATGTTACAAACTTTCTAGGGTCCATGAGTGGCCCATGTGTTATTATAGGAAGGTACCTTTATATGTATTATTTATGTATAAATGAAAAAGAGGTTCCAGGTTTCTACACAGCATAACCCACGATGTGAATTTTAACTTTCTCCATGGAAGCTGTTCACTTGAAATGTACCATTTGTATCTGTCCTATGATATGTTATTTTACATAAGTTGTATTTGTTCTAACACAACCTCAATAAAAATTCTTAAAAAAAATAAATATATATATATATATAAAAAAAAAAAAACAGACAGAAAATCACAATTAATCACACAGCTCTAGTATGTATATTTAACTTAGCATTTTAATCTTGAAAATGATCATTTCTATTTTACACTTAAAACAGTATGACAATAGTCCAAAATTTACTTTTATTTATCTTCTCAAGATTTCTGTCACACTTTGTTAATATTTATTCATATATATCTTTCAGCTTTCAACAATCATTCTACCGGAGAAGAAGAATATCAACTTATTCATGGAAGAAAAGAAGACATCGATGGAGATGGTTGGAGAGCAACCGAGCAACAATATCAAGAACTCACAGGAGAAGCAGAAAAAGGCTTTTGAAAAAAAAAAAGTTCTAGAGAAGTATAAGGCTTTAACCTGTAGTGTTGGCGACGAGGTCCTTAAGTTTAACATGAGGAAGAGTGGTAGGAAAGGCGGAAAAATGGAAAAAAGACTTCTCTGGGCCTTATATCATCAAGGCGATGTGTGGCGAGGTGGTTCAATTACCAAATTTAGACGGGCTAACTCTGAAGACTAAGATAAGCGTGAACCACATAAAGCCATTCATAAGGAGGAAGGAGATTTCAGCCCCCAGGCAGGAAGGTGATGTCCAGTCACTGAACTCGTTAAAGGAGACCAACACCGGTTTATCCCCTGAACCACAAAGGACCTCTGTGATCCATTTTGCCACATTAAAAAAGGTAAGCACTACTGAGGTACAATCAAACACTACCTGAATGGCTTGCATACATCTGCATTGCATATAGAGTGCTTTGTTCTGTTATCTCCGACAAATATTTTATGTAGTATATTCATTCAAAGTTAGGATAAATGTAACTTATTAACATTAATCTTGGTTTTTAAGCCTTCAGCATCTTTACAGACTGAAAAAGCAGAAGATAGAGGTAGCAGTTATTGGGTTCTTCATTTATTAGTTTGACCCCGTGTAATGCTTCTATCATATTAATCACTCCACCATGGTCCTGGATCTTCCAAATTCATACAAAATCCATCCTGCATTCCATGTCTCGCTACTTAAACCCCATATATCACATCCTCATTTCAATTTTGAGCGATCTCATCCTCCACCTGTACGGGTTGCGGATCATGAAGAATACCTGGTGGATACTGTGCTGGATTCTCGTCTCAAGAGATGTCATTTAGAATACCTCATCAGATGGAAAGGATATGGTCCTGAGGAGGATTCTTGGGTATGGTAAGGATGTTTATGCTCACGAATTGCTGAGGACCTTCCATCTCCGTTATCCTCTGAAACCCTGTTCTGAATCCTTGGAGAGGATTCCTTGAGTTGGGGGATCTGTAATTCTTCTATCATATCCTGTCATAAATGACATCATGGCTCCTCCTATTTTTCAGCCTATTTAAACTTCACATCTCAAGCTATCATTGCTTGATTATTTTGTTCACATAGAGTGTAGTTGTTACTGCACCTGCTTGCTCTAAGACAACTTCCTGTGATTACTTCCTGTTTCCAGTTCAGGTCAAGCCTCTGCTGTATAAGGATCTCTTCACTAACTGAAGCTGCTTTTCCTTTCACTATAATCCAGCTCACAGCTCCTCTGCATGCTTCCTCTCACAGATGATCAGCACTGAATCTCCTTCTGCTAATTAGAAGCAATCTCTCTCTAAAGTCAATCCTGATCCTTTCTGTGTAGCGCTCTCACAGCAGCTGTTTGTTACCTGCATTTTCAAGGACTGCAACTAACCACAAGTATTTTCATTTCATACAATGAACTGTGCTAATATTATTTGTCTTCATTTGAATAACTTGCTATTAAATAATTGTTGCAAACTGAAGTTAAAGTTTGTTACTGATTCAAACTGCACTGCTTATTATTTCAACCTTAAGAAAAGGAACTGCATTTATTTCTATAACTAAAGGAATTGTGTAATCATTTCTAAACTAACTTACTTGGGAACTTTTTGCACAAACTGGATTGTGATATCTTTTACTTGTACATATTACATATTTGCCTTTTTGATTACAATAATCTTTGGACTGCCTCATTTTTACAGCAAGATTAATTTAAAAAAGGTTACTAAGTAATTCACTTATCCTGCTTTTCAGTTTAATCAGGATAATCTCATTCCTTAGCTGTTCTCAGGTGTTGCTGGAAACTGAGAATACTTCTGTATTAACTGCAATATTAATTAACCCACTGATTCATTATTAACCTCTGGGTATCAAATATTGCTACAAAACCATATTTGTATTTACTAAGATCAAACTCTTACATAATAATCAAGCACTTTTGTACTGATTTAAATGGATCCAAATATTAATCCACCTCAAGTATTTTCCGGAAAGAGGTCTGAATTTAGAGATTTTAAAAATTCCTGTTATTTACTATTCTCTATGAAACCCAAAACTTACCACACAGATAAGATAAGAGTATGTACTACCATTTCCTATCTGTCAGGAGAACCACATGCTTGGGCAAATAGGTTTTTTGAAATGAATGATCCAATTTTAAATTCATTGGATGATTTTTTTGCCACTATGGCAAGTTTATATGAAGACACAAACAGTTAAATGCTGAAACCAAACTGCATTCATTGAAACAGGGTAAACAAAATGTAGAAGCCTATATCACTGAGTTCCAAATGTGGTCTTCTGATAAGCCTTAGGAATCAGTTCAGGTTGGGTCTGTCAGAGAACTTAAAAGATGAGCTATCAAGATTAGACATGCCTGATACCCTAGATGGATTGATAAAATTATCAACAACGAATAACCGCTGCCTAAGAGAGAGGAGAGCGGAAAGACTATCTACTAATACTCTCCACTGTATACTGATAGACAACCCGCAGGATCCACACCCATGGAGATTGGTGCCATTAAAGGACCACTGAGCCAAGAAGAGAAAATTAGAAGGACAGCCAACTTGTGTCTCTACTGTGCCAGCAAGAAACACACTGTGTCCACATGCCCTATACTAACCAGACAAAAGAAGGGTAAGATAACAGTAATTAATACCATATCTCCAACAAATATTCCTACTCATCTATGTCTCTATCATTACAGTGGGATCAACAACAAGCCATGACTGAAGCCATAGTAGACTCCGGAGCATACGGTTGTTTCATTGATTCAGATTATGTAAAGTTAAATAAAATACACCAAGTGTTGAAGCATAATCCGTTATATGTGAAGTTACTGATGTTTTTTTTTTATTCATAAAGGTCCAATCACACATCATACAATACCACTCCTTGTCAGTATTTATAATGGTCATACCGAATTTATCACATTTGACATAATTCCAAAATCACTTCACACTTTATTCTAGGATATCTCTGGTTCTCTAAACACAATCCTAACATCAACTGGAACACTAATAAAATCAGCTATACATCAGAATATTGTAAAACTACTTGTTTTCCACAACATTCCATATCCTCAATTCAAACATTGTTAACACCTGAATATCAGGATTTATCGGATATTTTTAATTTAAAAGAAGCTTAATCACTTCCCCCACATAGGATATATGATTGTCCCATAGATCTTGTACCAGGTTCACAAATCCACATATTCACATAGAGTGTAGTTGTTACTGCACCTGCTTGCTCTAGGACAACTTCCTGTGATTACTTCCTGTTTCCAGTTCAGGTCAAGCCTCTGCTGTATAAGGATCTCTTCACTAACTGAAGCTGCTTTTCCTTTCACTATAATCCAGCTCACAGCTCCTCTGCATGCTTCCTCTCACAGCTGATCAGCACTGAATCTCCTTCTGCTAATTAGAAGCAATCTCTCTCTAAAGTCAATCCGGATCCTTTCTGTGTAGCGCTCTCACAGCAGCTGTTTGTTACCTGCATTTTCAAGGACTGCAACTAACCACAAGTATTTTCATTTCATACAATGAACTGTGCTAATATTATTTGTCTTCATTTGAATAACTTGCTATTAAATAATTGTTGCAAACTGAAGTTAAAGTTTGTAACTGATTCAAACTGCACTGCTTATTATTTCAACCTTAAGAAAAGGAACTGCATTTATTTCTATAACTAAAGGAATTGTTTAATCATTTCTAAACTAACTTACTTGGGAACTTTTTGCACAAACTGGATTGTGATATCTTTTACTTACATATTACATATTTGCCTTTTTGATTACAATAATCTTTTGACCGCCTCATTTTTACAGCAAGATTAATTTAAAAAAGGTTACTAAGTAATTCACTTATCCTGCTTTTCAGTTTAATCAGGATAATCTCATTCCTTAGCTGTTCTTAGGTGTTGCTGAAAACTGAGAATACTTCTGTATTAACTGCAATATTAATTAACCCACTGATTCATTATTAACCTCTGGGTATCAAATATTGCTACAAAACCATATTTGTATTTACTAAGATCAAACTCTTACACCCCGTTGGTCATTTGTTCGGCCTTGCCCTGTTGGTCTGGTCTTTTTTCTTTGTTGGCCATTCAGGCCCTTTTTTAAAAAAAATTGCCACTGTTTGGCATCATGTTCTATACAGTTCTTGTTTCATAAAGCTTACAAGGTTGCTATTATACCAAAGAAAGTACAGGTTGAGTTATCCCCTTATCAGACATGTCTTTGAACATAAGTTATTTAGATTTTGGAATATTAGCATATATAAGTGGCTTTTTTCCAGATTGCTTCAAATTGTAAAGACAAAAACAATTGATATTTCGCTTAAACTTTGCACACATAGGCTAGAGGTAATTTTATATTAAAAAATAATAACATACAATGTCCACCTATGATGCTGTATTTGGATTAAAACTTATTTTATATAATTTTTAATTTTCAGATAAGGTATACTCGCCCTGTATTGGCTTTGACTACTAACCATACAATAACATACCTGAAATGTACTTTTCTTAATTTTTAAAAAAAAATTTGCTGTTAAAATCCTGTGGACTGCTGATGATGACGACTTCCGTTGGAGGAGGAGCTCTCATCGCATGCTGCGCTTGTCTCAGCAGCTTTAGAGGGCCGAATTAAGATCTTCAAACCTTTCTCCAATACGAGTCAGCCCTTGGCTGTATCCACACCGCCTTTGTGGGCTATCATATTGCTGCAGAGTGCTTGCAGCACTCAGTGGAAGTCCGGTTAGCAGAGACGCTGCTATCTGTGTACAAGGTAAAGCCTGGGACCTGCCTGTGCTACCGAAGAAGACTAGCCGGTTGTCTACCCTAACCATCCTTACCTGTGGGAACCTGCCGGGACCACCGCCGCTGAGAGGGAAGTTGGAGTACCCGCTCCCTCCTGGTAGGGCGAGGCGGGCTGGAGTTGTTTCCGTCATCCGGAGCGATCCGGTGTTTGACCCAAGTCAGCGGCGGAGGGATCCGCGAGTATCACCGTCATCCCACTGGGCCTGCAGCAGTGGCGCATCGGATTGGCGTCATTTGCACTTGATGTGTGGAGCTGGGAACCGGATCGGTTGAGGCTGCGGGAGCAGACAAAGTGCCCTAAGCAGAGGGTAGTGGTGAGCTGGTAGCTACCGCCTCGGAACCCGACAAGATAGGATTGGAACAACACAGTGCTCAGGGCCACCTGGTTTGGCAACATCCCTGAAACACTGGTATGTTATTTTATCTAGTGGGACTTTTTTTTCTTTCTACTCGCTGGGGAAATATTCTGAGCTAACTGTGCATTGGACCCTTAAAGTAAATAAAGGGAGAGAAGAAGAGAAGGAGAGGAGGGAAGGAGGAGGGACTTTTCTTAATACCCAGGAAACGCAAAGGAGGCTAATAAGGGGGAGAAAAAAAAGGGATATATTCAAAACCCCTGAACCCCGATATTGGAATAATAGGAAAAAAAAAAAAGGGGGTAATAATATACAGCCCCCCGCTCATAAGCGAGCTTATTTAAAGGAACTTTTTGGGACTGAATAATGGATTCAGAACTGTGATAAACCTCTTGTGGAGTTATTTAGTTACTTAGTTGCATTTTCAAATATAATTATCTGGTTTACCACTATGTTTGCTGCATTAAAAGAATGTGCTGCATGGATTAGTGAATTAGCTTAGCATTTCATTAAACCTGATGATTAGAAGCTATGCTGATCTGTTATATTATAACTGATATGTTGTAATATAGGCTACCTGTTTACCTTATATAAGCAACTGGGTGAGATCTATATATATTAACCAGCTTATATGTACATCTAATCAAAAGTTGAATGCTATTGGTATTTCCTTTTTTGCCTTTTTTTCCTCTTTTTTCTCTCTCTGTTATTATTTTTAGTTTTTTGTGTTCTCCCTCTATACTAAATAATAGAGCTCTCTTAAAGGGAACCCCTGTGTAGTTGGAACGGTAGTCATACTCCTAGCCGCTATTCAATTTTCATATACTTGAGCCTTGTTATTTTTTTATTTTATCTCTTTATTTTTTTTCTTAGTTGATACTGGCTGATAAATGTGATTTTGGATCTATGTTTATAGGCTTAGAGAAGTAATTGATTTATTTCCTATTAAGTAGCCTGTATTATAGTTATAGGTGTTTATCAGGGAAAGGCTGGGGTAGATTGGATTTAAAGGAGACAGTTGTAGTATCTAACTTCCCTGCCTAGGACCCAGAAGGGAATTTCTAATAATTAAAGGAACTAACGTGGAAATAGGTGGAACTAGATATCAGAAATAAACAACATTTCGAACCAGGCACAATAATACCACACATCTTACACGTAATCTACACTTAATATAATATTCCTCACTAGTCGGACGGTAAGACTGGGATTTGTATTATCCCAGTTGCTTTCTCCCCTTTTTCTCTCTCTTTTTTTCTTGTTCTTTTCCCCCACATTGTTACCACGTCACAACCCCTTTGTCATTTTTTCTTGCTTTTTTTATGCACGTCACTCAAATGAAACATCACTCCCCTGCAATGCCTGCAAAATCCAAAGATAAAAAATCTAGGGCCACTGATATTAGCTCTGATTCGGTGGAAGTATCCACACTCCCTTTTGACACACAAAATTTAGTATTACAGCTAAGTAATCTCTTCTCGCCACAATTTGATATTATTAGGAGAGAACTGGGCAGTATCTCTTCTGATCTAACTACATTAAACTCTGAAGTTAAACAGTTCTCCAATAGAATGATAGAAGTGGAAAGCAGAGTGTCTAACCTAGAGGATCTAACTAATACCCAAAAATCACTCTTGACTGCCCAAATCTCCAAAATTCAGAATTTGCAAGCGCGTCTGGAGGATATGGAAGATCGCTCCAGACACAACAATATAAGAATAGTTGGGCTCCCGGAAACCTCTGAATATTTAAACTTAATAGAATTTACTAGCAAGGTTTTACCACTAGCCTTAGGATTCCCTGCACATCTCTTGCCCCTCCCAATTGAAAGAGAACACAGAATTGGAGTTAGGAGCCCCAATGAAGAAAATATATCTAGACCCAGAATATGTATATGTAAATTGCTAAGACATCAAGATAAACTAGAACTTTTAAATGTTTTCTATAGGAGGTAAAAAGATCTTATTGTTTCAAGACTTCTCTCTAGAGACATCTCAGAAAAGAAAGGCTATGGCACCTCTATGATAAAAGATGGCCTCCAAGCACGTATGCTGTATCCAGCTAAGAATATAGTTGAGGAAGGTGGAAAGAGACATACACTCAATAATTCATAAAGGCTAAACAAATATTAACAAATATAGCCCCAAATGCACAAGTAGTATTAAGAGATTGTTCGGCTATAGCAGATTCTCAGAATGTAGAATAGGATGAAAGGGGAGAAGCGCAGGATGCAATTCAAGTGTAGATATATTTATTCAGGTGGAACACACAAAATATTATACTCACAAGAGTTCAAATAAAAACAGGCACATCATAATTAAAGTTGTCCCTCGTAAACGTGTGGCTAAGATCCCGATGTAATGTTATGGATCTTCAAATGTCCTTTCGTTATTTTTTTAAAAAACGTCCGATTTCAATGAATATAACAGCGGGTATTTCAATATCTCCAGCCGCTGCGTCAGGGACACACCTCCACACACCCTCAGCTCAGTACCAATAGGAGAACCCCTAGTGCTGAGCTCACTGCACACGAGGACCTACGGTGGCTTCACTGGGTGAAAAATAGATTGTACAGAAAGCTACGTTCTACGCGTTTTGTCCCGTCCGACGGGACTTTCTCAAGAACTAAAGATACAACTAGAGCTGGGGTTTATATATTGATGAGCAACCGGATATCCTCCAATTGCTTCACATGCCAGAGTAATTAATCACCGTGCTATTTGTGCTACGCATGACAATCCCAGCTCTAGATTATCCAAACAGTCTAATGGATATGCATAAAATGTATTATAAACCACAAGTAAAAAATCATATCTGGACAAATTATGTTTAAAAACTATGATAAAAGTGCTAAAATGTCGCTAACCATATAAATAGAATACATATATAAGGAGACATGTCTCCTGCATTCAAGATACAGGACTATCACCTTTTTGCTTGGTCAGGAATTTACAGACCGGTATTTTATAAAGACATTTATTCTTAAAGGGACTTTGGATTGCCCAATACCGCAACATACAACACATGCAGGTTTTTTCTGTTTCTTTTTAATCAATTAGTATTAATCTATTAGCATTATCTATGTGTTTTAACTAACAGCTACAGTGTTGTATTTAATACCTGTTTTATATACTCACATTTATAGGGTTTGTACTTTGCGCTATTTCATTGCTCTTGTTGAGCAATTTTTGAGTATTTTGTTATATTGTTATAGGAGTAGCTGCAGTACACCTTATCTAATGGCTGAATCCACTTTAGACACTAATGGCTAGATTTGGAGTTTTGTCGGTAACGACCCGAAAAAACTAACGCCCGCGTTTTACTGGCCGCACCATAAAAATAACTCTGGTATCGAGAGTCCACATAAAGGCTGCGTTAGGCTCCAAAAAAGAAGCGTAGAGCATTTTTAACGCAGCTTCAACTCTCGATACCAGAGTTGCTTACGGACGCGGCCAGCCTCAAAAACGTGCTCGTGCACGATTCTCCCATAGGAAACAATGGGGCTGTTTGAGCTGAAAAAAAACCTAACACCTGCAAAAAAGCCGCGTTCAGCTCCTAACGCAGCCCCATTGTTTGCTATGCGGTAACCCTTCCGACGTCTGCACTTAACACTCTAACATGTACCCCGAGTCTAAACACCCCTAACCTTACATTTATTAACCCCTAATCTGCCGCCCCCGCTATCGCTGACCCCTGCATATTATTTTTAACCCCTAATCTGCCGCTCCGTAAACCGCCGCTACTTTCATTATCCTTATGTACCCCTAATCTGCTGCCCCTAACACCGCCGACCCCTATATTATATTTATTAACCCCTAATCTGCCCCCCACAACGTCGCCTCCACCTGCCTACACTTATTAACCCCTCATCTGCCGAGCGGACCGCACCGCTATTATAATAAAGTTATTAACCTAATCCGCCTCACTAACCCTATCATAAATAGTATTAACCCCTAATCTGCCCTCCCTAACATCGCCGTCACCTAACTTCAAACATTAACCCCTAATCTGCCGACCGAATCTCGCCGCTATTCTAATAAATGTATTAAACCCTAAAGCTAAGTCTAACCCTAATACTAACACCCCCCTAAGTTAAATATAATTGAAATCTAACGAAATTAATTAACTCTTATTAAATAAATTATTCATATTTAAAGCTAAATACTTACCTGTAAAATAAATCCTAATATAGCTACAATATAAATTATAATTATATTATAGCTATTTTAGGATTTATATTTATTTTACAGGTAACTTTGTATTTATTTTAACCAGGTACAATAGCTATTACATAGTTAAGAACTATTTAATAGCTAAAATAGTTAAAATAATTACAAATTTACCTGTAAGAGAAATCCTAACCTAAGTTACAAATAAACCTAACACTAGACTATCAATAAATTAATTAAATAAACTACCTACAATTACCTACAATTAACCTAACACTACACTATCAATAAATTAATTAAATACAATTGCTACAAATAAATACAATTAAATAAACTAGCTAAAGTACAAAAAATAAAAAAGAACTAAGTTACAAAAAATAAAAAAATATTTACAAACATAAGAAAAATATTACAACAATTTTAAACTAATTACACCTACTCTAAGCCCCCTAATAAAATAACAAAGCCCCCCAAAATAAAAAAAATGCCCTACCCTATTCTAAATTACTACAGTTCAAAGCTCTTTTACCTTACCAGCCCTGAACAGGGCCATTTGCGGGGCATGCCCCAAGAAGTTCAGCTCTTTTGCCTGTAAAAAAAAACATACAATACCCAAGCCCCCCAACATTACAACCCACCACCCACATACCCCTAATCTAACCCAAACCCCCCTTAAATAAACCTAACACTAAGCCCCTGAAGATCATCCTACCTTGTCTTCACCATACCAGGTTCACCGATCGGTCCAGAAGAGCTCCTCCGATGTCCTGATCCAAGCCCAAGCGGGGGGCTGAAGAGGTCCATGATCCGGCTGAAGTCTTCATCCAAGCGGGGCAGAAGAGTTCTTCCATCCGATTGAAGTCTTCATCCAAGCGGCATCCATCCGGAGCGAAGCGGCAGCATCCTGAAGACCTCCACCGCGGAACATCCATCCTGGCCGACGACTGAACGACGAATGACGGTTCCTTTAAATGACGTCATCCAAGATGGCGTCCCTCGACTTCCGGAATTAAGGTAGGAATATTCTGATTGGCTGATGGAATCAGCCAATCAGAATCAAGTTCAATCCGATTGGCTGATCCAATCAGCCAATCAGATTGAGCTTGCATTCTATTGGCTGTTCCGATCAGCCAATTGAATGCGAGCTCAATCTGATTGGCTGATTGGATCAGCCAATCGGATTGAACTTGATTCTGATTGGCTGATTCCATCAGCCAATCAGAATATTCCTAAGTTAATTCCGATTGGCTGATAGAATCCTATCAGCCAATCGGAATTCGAGGGACGCCATCTTGGATGACATAATTTAAAGGAACCGTCATTCGTCGTTCAGTCGTCGGCCAGGATGGATGTTCCGCAGTGGAGGTCTTCAGCATGCTGCCGCTTCGCTCCGGATGGATGCCGCTTGGATGAAGACTTCAATCGGATGGAAGAACTCTTCTGCCCCGCTTGGATGAAGACTTCAGCCGGATCATGGACCTCTTCAGCCCCCCGCTTGGGCTTGGATCAGGACATCGGAGGAGCTCTTCTGGACCGATCGGTGAACCTGGTATGGTGAAGACAAGGTAGGATGATCTTCAGGGGCTTAGTGTTAGGTTTATTTAAGGGGGGTTTGGGTTAGATTAGGGGTATGTGGGTGGTAGGTTGTAATGTTGGGGGGCTTGGGTTTTTTTTTTCAGGCAAAAGAGCTGAACTTCTTGGGGCATGCCCCGCAAAGGGCCCTGTTCAGGGCTGGTAAGGTAAAAGAGCTTTTAACTTTAGTAATTTAGAATAGGGTAGGGCATTTTTTATTTTGGGGGGCTTTGTTGTTTTATTAGGGGGCTTAGAGTAGGTGTAATTAGTTTAAAATTGTTGTAATATTTTTCTTATGTTTGTAGATATTTTTTTATTTTTTGTAACTTAGTTCTTTTTTATTTTTTGTACTTTAGCAAGTTTATTTAATTGTATTTATTTGTAGGAATTGTATTTAATTAATTTATTGATAGTGTAGTGTTAGGTTAATTGTAGGTAATTGTAGGTAGTTTATTTAATTAATTTATTGATAGTATAGTGTTAGTTTTAATTGTAACTTAGTTTAGGATTTCTTTTACAGGTAAATTTGTAATTATTTTAACTATTTTAGCTATTAAATAGTTCTTAACTATTTAATAGCTATTGTACCTGGTTAAAATAAATACAAAGTTACCTGTAAAATAAATATAAATCCTAAAATAGATATAATATAAATATAATTTATATTGTAGCTATATTAGGATTTATTTTACAGGTAAGTATTTAGCTTTAAATAGGAATAATTTATTTAATAAGAGTTAATTTATTTAGTTAGATTTAAATTATATTTAACTTAGGGGGGTGTTAGTGTTAGACTTAGCTTTAGGGGTTAATACATTTATTAGAATAGCGGTGAGCTCCGGTCGGCAGATTAGGGGTTAATAATTGAAGTTAGGTGTCGGCGATGTTAGGGAGGGCAGATTAGGGGTTAATACTATTTATTATAGGGTTAGTGAGGCGGATTAGGGGTTAATAACTTTATTATAGTAGCGCTCAGGTCCGCTCGGCAGATTAGGGGTTAATAAGTGTAGGCAGGTGGAGGCGACATTGTGGGGGGCAGATTAGGGGTTAATAAATATAATATAGGGGTCGGCGGTGTTAGGGGCAGCAGATTAGGGGTACATAGGGATAATGTAGCTGGCGGCGGCGGCGTGCGGACGGCAGATTAGGGGTTAATAAGTGTAGGTAGCTGGCGGCGACGTTGTGGGGGGCAGATTAGGGGTTAATAAATATAATACAGGGGTCGGCGGTGTTAGAGGCAGCAGATTAGGGGTACATAAGGATAACGTAGGTGGCGGTCGGCAGATTAGGGGTTAAAAAAATTTAATCGAGTGGCGGCGATGTGGGGGGACCTCGGTTTAGGGGTACATAGGTAGTTTATGGGTGTTAGTGTACTTTAGAGTACAGTAGTTAAGAGCTTTATGAACCGGCGTTAGCCCAGAAAGCTCTTAACTACTGACTTTTTTCCTGCGGCTGGAGTTTTGTCGTTAGATGTCTAACGCTCACTTCAGAAACGACTCTAAATACCGGAGTTAGGAAGATCCCATTGAAAAGATAGGATACGCAATTGACGTAAGGGGATCTGCGGTATGGAAAAGTCGCGGCTGAAAAGTGAGCGTTAGACCCTATTTTGAGTGACTCTAAATACCGGCGGTAGCCTAAAACCAGCGTTAGGAGCCTCTAACGCTGGTTTTGACGGCTACCGCCGAACTCTAAATCTAGGCCTAACACTTTTGGAGTTAACCAATCAAGGGAAAATAGACAACGTTCTGTAAATTTACTCCAGAGTCAACCTACTAATGCTCACACAGATGACCCTATTCAGTATTTTAGAGATCTTGAAAAATTACTATTAAAAGATGCCAAAGAATGGCAAGATCTTGTACTGCTGGATAATATATATTACACAAGGTTATACCAAGAGGGCTAAGAATATTTAAATTTCCGGCATTTAATTTGGATGAAGTGGAATATCAGCTGGAATGGGAACAGATCTTACACAACTGTTCCACTGCTCTAATTAAGCTATTAATTAAATATAGGGAGTGTAAATTGGCTAACTTGAAAACAGAAATAGATACATTAATGGTACAAATTCAACCATATGAGAACATCCAAAAATGGAAAGATCTAAATGTAAATATCCAAAATAGGGTGGATAGTTATGCCAGAGTTAGAAGGTAATAAAATTAAAAAACTACAAAGGGACCTGGAGGATTTTAAAACAGATCACGTTTTTTCATATAAGAAAAAAAACCCAGGACAATACCAATCAAAAGATAGAAAGAATGAAAGAATGAAGTTATTTCAGGTATAGTAATAAAAACAAAAATAAAAACAATAATTATTATAAGAATAACAACCAGGGTTACAAGAATCAGCATTTTAACTATAGTGGAGAACAACTAAGGGAACACTATGAGCCCAATTCCTACTCTAACAGTAGATATTATGAACAAGGGCATTCTGGATCTTATATAACAGATACTTATTCTGATAAAAACAGGGGTGGGAATCCTCATATACATGAACCTCATAGACCCCAGAGGGCTAATGTTAGATTCACTAGGGAGGATCAACAGGATTATCAAGTCCCCACTAGTAATAGATATAATTAATTGAGCTACCAACCAGCTTCTCCACGGTGGCAGGAACAGGGAGCCTAAGGCACATAATTGGGGTGCTAAGAATACACCTAATAGAGCAAGAAGCAACTCTACTAATAATAAGAACACCAATAATCAACATCATTTTTTAGGGGTGCCCCTTGGAGGATTCCAGGGGAGGACACATGAAGCAAATACACATAGAGGAACCTCTTCAACAGAGGAACCCAAAACGGCCCCTGGAAGACAGAGACATAGAGGAAGTAGGAGGAGAAAAAACAAGAAAAAAGAAACAGAGAGAGGTGGAATTAGAACAGGGATCCAAATTAATTTTTAATTTATCGGATCGGTCTTTCTCGAAAGAGGAAATGACTCTCCTCATAAAAGGGTTAAATTTTGCACCCACTAGTCCCCCAAACTATTTTGATCTCTTCATTGATGTACAACGGTTCATTAGAAATCTTACATTGAAACGGTATTTTCATAGGAATGATTTGGATCAATTACTGGATCCCACCATTTCTAACATTGAAGATGAGGAATGTATTAGAATCTTGAAGGGATAGAGAAAGAGACTAGTCAATTAGAGAGTCTTAATCTTTCAGATTTATCAACATATGAGGAGGATAAGGATTTCCCTGTGAGACATTGTTCTCTAAAAAGGAAATCTATCTTTTATCCTCAACATAGCCAGTCTGAATATATAAAAATCTTTAACAAACTGGTATGTCAAGATATGGAATCCCTTTCTAAAATTCCTAATGATCAAATACCTCATTGTAGGGACAATTTATCAAAAGAAGAGAGAGATGCCCTGAAAATCTTGAGTAATACTACAGATATTATTTTCAGAGCAGCGGATAAGGGGGGTGGGATTGTGGTGCAAAATAGGAAGGATTACCTCAAAGAGGCATTTCGTTTACTACACGATAGAAACACCTATCTTCCTCTTACATTTAATCCAACAGAAAAATAAAAAAGAGCTTCTTGTACTTTTAACTGATGAAAAAAATTGAAATGTCCTTAATATGGAAGAATTTAAATTTCTCTATGAAGTAGCACCCAAGATTGCAAGTTTTTATCATTTGCCCAAGGTGCATAAGGATCCCCTACATCCTCTGGGAAGACCCATTGTCTCTGGGATAGGGTCATTATGTGATAATCTATCCAAATACATAGATTCATATTTACAATCTATGGTATTGGATACAAGAGCCTATCTGAGAGACACAATAGATGTGATCAACAAATTTGATGGTCTTCCGTGTGGTGATGATTATGTGTGGGTTACATGTGATGCTTCGGCTCTATACACCAGTATACCCCATTCGTTGGGAATCTCAGTAATTAAAGAGATACTGAGTAATTCAAGACTTCCTAGAGATCAAATTGATTTTATTGTTGATGCAATTCACTTCATTTTAACACATAATTATTTTTTATTTGAAAATGTGTATTATAAGCAGATACAGGGGACGGCGATGGGGACAACTTTTGCCCCCTCGTACGCTAACTTGTATGTATCCCACTTTGAAAATAACCTAATTTGGAAGAATAATCCATATGAGAATAATATTGTGAAGTACTATCGCTTCATAGACGATATAATACTCATATGGAAAGGTCCGGTAGATACCATACCAGAATTCATTACTTATATGAATAATAATATGTATAATTTAACATTTACTCACGAACTTTCAATCACATCAATATCCTTTTTAGATTTGACCCTTTTTTATGATGATATTAATAGATTAGTGGCAGTTAAAAATTATCATAAACCTACCGATAGAAACGGGTTATTAAATGCCAATAGTGGCCATCTCAAACAGTGGAAAAGCAACATCCCACTGGGACAATTCCAACGAATTAAACGTAATTGTACATTTAATGATGACTACAATATGGAGGCAGATGTTTTAACTAAAAAATTTTTAGACAAAAGGTATAATCCTGTTCTTTTAAATACAACTAAAAGTCGAGTGGATAGCATCAACAAATCAGATCTAGTTAAAACTAAAAATAAGTCCCTATCTAAAACTGATGGTTTCACTAAAAAACCACCAAAATTCGTAACTAAATAATAATCAGCATCACAAAATTAAGAATATTTTAACTAAACATTGGAAGGTCTTGAAACTAGATCCTATCCTGAATAATATTCTAGGGCCAAAACCAGATATAATTTATAGGAAAAATAGAGACATTAAAAACCACATTGCTCCCACTAAATTATGCCAACCAATTAAAGGTGCTTTATCAACTATTGGATCATTAACCAGCTGGTGTCGAGGACCGGTGGTTCTTTTTCCCTGTAAATACAAAGAATGTATTATGTGTCCTAGGATTTCAGTTAAAAATGCCTCTTTTGTAAATCATGACGGCAGTAGAATTTACAACTGTAAGCACAGATATACATGTCATACCACATTTGTAGTATATCAATTATCCTGCAAATGTGGGAAAATCTATATAGGGCGTACGAAACGCAAAATTAAATATAGACTAAGGGAGCATATCCAAAATATAGAGGCAGGCTTTGAAAATCATAGTGTGTCACATCATTTCAAGTACTATCATAACCAAAATCCCGAAGACCTTTCAGTTAGTATAGTGGAATGGGTGCCTCTGGACAAATGGGACATCAATCGTCTTTTGAGATTAAGACGGAGAGAGACCTATTGGATCAAGACTTTAGATTGCCTTGATCCAAAGGGTCTGAATATAGAACTTGACATAGCGGCTTTTTTATGAATGTTTCTAGTTCCTGGCAAACCTATGAACATAGATCAGGTGATGCAGATTCTCTACAATCAGAATTATTCTTATTACCCATAATTTTAAAATATATTTCATTTAGTTTACACTTACACATATATGCAGATTTTATTTGGTACTAAAGTATATGTTTTTTGCCATCTATATAGAGTGACTCATGGTGCACTACATAGGAGTTTCTAGCAGTGTAGGTTGTAGTTTATAGTGTCCATATATTGTTTATTTTAAATATATAGGGTTTGGATGAACTTGTAGATAGGATAGTATATACATAGGATGGGAATATGAATTTTTAGGATAACCGTTTAGGCCATAGAGCATTACCTGCATACCTATCTGGTTTTATTTATTTATTTATCTACTCATTATTTTTTCTATCCATATTAGTAGTGTCCTTTAGCATTTAATAATTATTTATTTTTAATATGTATACATTTATAATATTTAATGGGGTATATATTATTCAGGATTTATATGTTTAATTGGTATTATATAATATATTATGTTACGAATTGTTTATTTTCAATTATAAGCGTATAGGTAATATTTATCATTGTTTAGGAATTATATGTTGATACGGTATTGTATATATATATAAATGATATGAACTGTTAATTATAACTACTATTGTATAGGTTTTAGATTATTAATTTGCATACCCGTAGGGTTTTTATTTATGTCTCCTTATATATGTATTCTATTTATATGGTTAGCGACATTTTAGCACTTTTATCATAGTTTTTAAACATAATTTGTCCAGATATGATTTTTTACTCATGGTTTATAATACATTTTATGCATATCCATTAGACTGTTTGGATAATCTAGAGCTGGGATTGTCATGCGAAGCACAAATAGCACGGTGATTAATTACTCTGGCATGTGAAGCAATTGGAGGATATCCGGTTGCTCATCAATATATAAACCACAGCTCTAGTTGTATCTTTAGTTCTTGAGAAAGTCCCGTCGGACGGGACGAAACGCGTAGAACGTAGCTTTCTGTACATTCCATTTTTCACCCAGTGAAGCCACCGTAGGTCCTCGTGTGCAGTGAGCTCAGCACTAGGGGTTCTCCTATTGGTACTGAGCTGAGGGTGTGTGGAGGTGTGTCAACATACAACACATGCAGGTTTTTTCTGTTTCTTTTTAATCAATTAGTATTAATCTATTAGCATTATCTATGTGTTTTAACTAACAGCTACAGTGTTGTATTTAATACCTGTTTTATATACTCACATTTATAGGGTTTGTACTTGCGCTATTTCATTGCTCTTGTTGAGCAATTTTTGAGTGTTTATATTTGTTAGATTCTCAGAATGCTTAAAGCTAACTTGAAAGTTAAAATTACATTTTTTTTAAAATATATTGAGTTTAAAGATATGATGTTATTATGCATGATGTTTTATATTTTAGAGAGATCCTCTTTCTGGTCCCCCCCCCTTTTTTTTTCTTTTTTCCTCTCCCCCCCAAGATCCCTAGTTATGTTGAAGGGGAAAGAAAGAGCTTACAAAACCCAAAACTAAGTATATATTATGGTAAATGAACTGAATGTTTCTTTCGTGGAACATAGGTGGTATCACCTCGCCGATTAAACGCAAACTTATTATTAAAGAACTAGGTAAGTTAAAACCGAGCATTTCCTTCTTACAGGAGACTCATTTAAAAGAAACTGAAATCCCGACATTGAAATCAAAATGGGTCGGCGAGATGATAGCCACACCTTGTACGAATAGGAAATTAGGGGTAGCAATCCTTATAAATAAAAATCTAACATATGAAATCATCAAAATAGAACTAGATAAAGATGCTAGATATATGATTGTCCAGATTCGGGTCAATACAGTTAATTTTGTACTTTGTAATATTTATGCTCCAAACAAGTTTATTAAAGAATTTTGGGGAAAAATTAAGATCAAATTATTTCCATTTATATCTGCTAACCTGATCGTAGGAGGTGATTTTAATATGTCCCTAGTCCCTGAAATGGAAAGATCCTCAAAATTTTTTTTGAAAGAATATAATAAACAAGCAAAAATTTTTTTAAAGTTTTTCTCATAAGCTTAAATTAAGACATATGGCGTATTAAAAACCCAAATCTTCATACTTATACATGTGAATCAAAGTCACATAAGTCTTTTTCTAGGATTGATTTTATTTTTATATCTGAAGTGCTTTCAATAATGAAAATTGAACCACAGATAAACGATATATTAATATCAGACCATGCAATTATTATACTCTCCTTCCAGCTAGGTAATAGCTCTGGAAATAGTACTCAAACTATTTCCTTCCTGCGTTATTTATACTATAATACTAGATTTTCTTACTGGCTAAAACAAAAATGGAGGGACTACTGTACAAATAATATCTCATATTTGAATAAAATAGAAACTTTTTGGGAGGCATCAAAAGCAGTACTAAGGGGCGAAATTAAGTCATTTATATATGCTAGGAAAAAAAAGTATTAGCTAGGGAAATACAATTAGCAAATCAAGTAAAAAATGCTTACAGGAAGGTTCTTAATAATCCCTCAAATACAAATTGGGCAAATTATATAGCAGTAAGACAAGAAAGGGACATAGTATTAAAGCAGAAATCCCAGGAAGAAGAGCAAAAAATTAGTACTAAGTTTAGAGGATCCTATGGTTGCTCGGCCAAGTATTTGGCCAATTTAGTTAAGAATAGAACGAAAAAATGTTTATTCTAGCAATTAAAAAAGATGGCCAGAGGAATACAGAGACTAAAGAAATTAGCAAATTATTTTTTGAATATTATCAGCAATTATATTCAAACATTCAGAGTGACAATGCAAATCAAGAATATTTCTGGTCACAAATTATGTTACCTAGAATCACTGAAGAACAATTAGCAGCACTTAATCTCCCAATTACGTCGCAGGAGATTATGTTAGCAATAAAAAAAGCCAAATTGAATAAGGCAGCAGGCCCAGACTGCTTACCAGTGGAATATCTGAAAATATTAGTAGAAGAAATCACCCATGTACTAGAAAAGCTCTTTAATAGTTATTTTATGTATAATAATCCAATTTCAGTTCATTTCTCTGCAGCAAATGTTACATTAATACCGAAAAAAGGTAAGGATGTAGAAGATTTAGGGTCATACAGACCGATATCAGTTTTAAATGCAGACTATAAAATACTAAAATCAATTGTGGCTGCTAGACTAATGGGTTGTTTGGATAAAATCATTCATTTGGATCAAACGGGCTTCATGGCATCAAGGAAATCGTCCAAGAATATTCAAAAGTCACTACATTTTTAGACTATATGTGGAATATAGAGGATATTAAAGGGAAACAGCTAAAGTATGACTCAGCGATTCTAACATTTGATGCCGAGAAGGCCTTTGATTCGATTGAATGGGAATATTTATTTAAAGCCTTGGAAAAATTCGGATTTAAAAGCCAGTTTGCACAGTTTATTCATAATTTGTATAGAAAACCAATATATTTTCTATTGATCAATGGCTCCTTAACCCAGGAAATATCTTTAAAAAAAGGTACTAGACAGGGGTGTCCACTCTCCCCCCTACTGTTTAATATTGCCCTGGAACCCCTGGCCATATGGTTAAGACAATCATGCTTAGGGATTCCCATAGCTGCATCAAGACTAAAAACTCTTCTATATGCTGATGATTTGCTGATTTTCCTATATAATACCGCCCAAGCAATACCATCAATTCTAACTTGTTTAAATCTTTTTAGTACCTTCTCGGGATACAAAATAAATTACACTAAGAGTGAGTTTATGTGGGTGAAAAAGACTATATCTAGTATACGCGAACTTCCCTTTAAAGTTGTCGACTCTTTTACATATTTGGGTATACATCTACACAAAAATCCGAATAACTGGTATAATCTGAATTTCCAAACACTTTTACAAAAGATTAAACTTAATTTAGAGATTTGGACAGCGTTTCAGCTGTCTATATCAGCCAGAATTAGTCTTATTAAGACAATTGTCTTTCCGCAATTGTTGTATCCACTACAGAATCTTCCTCTTCTCCTTAAAAAATCGGATATAAATAAAATAAACGTTATGTTTGCTAAATTCATTTGGCATGGTAGGAAAGCACGTATCTCCACTGATAAACTTACTCAAAAACGTAATATAGCTGGGCTTGCCCTACCTAATATTAATTTTTATAAGTTGGCAGCTTTAGTTAAAATTGCAATCGATTGGCTAGCAGAAACTAACTGGTTCTCCTCAAAAGAAATTGAAAGTCCTATGATCTATCCTTTTTCGTTAAAAACTATTCTACATAATCCAACAAGCAAAATTCCTGGTATTGTTACTAGTCTAATTACCATTAATAAAATAGTGATAGCCTGGCGTAAATTCTGTGCCCTGACTGGGATAAATCATACCTTCTCTGAATATCTACCTATAATAGGCAATGCAGAATTTGTCCCTGGAAATACTCAGAAAATATTTAAGATATGGGAAGAGAAGGGTTTGAAATACTTATACCAATTGTCATCGCATACAGGGCAGATATTGACATTTGAACATCTTATAAAGCAATTTGATCTTCCGAGAAATAGTTTGTTTGCCTACTTTCAAGTACGCCATTTTATTAATTGTAAGGACTCGATTCTGGACAATGGTGGCTCATGGTCAGATATTAGAATATGTATTCAAAAATCTGTGGGGGGAACCTCATCCATATCATTGATATATAATAGTATGCTGGCTAAACAGAGTCAAAAAATTTTGGACAAAATTTGTAATACATGGTTACCTTCTTTTACTGATATGAACCATGAGAAGATTAAGACAAGTTTTTCGGTTCTGGGTAAATGTAGGGTTTCAATAAACTGGAAAGAATCCCACATGAAATTGCTGAACAATTATTATTTCACTCCCACTAGATTGAAAAGAATGTTTGTAGTACAATCATTCTTATGCCCACGTTGTTCATACGTAAATGCAGATATTTCACATATGTTTGGTTCGTGTCCAAAAATCTATCAATTTTGGAACAAGGTCACCTACTGGTTTAATACAAACTATGGGACTAATATCTCTATTGGGTTTGAAGAGATTATATTTCTTGAGGCTCAAATAGATAATCAAAATCCCTACAGAAACATACTAAACACAGTAATTTTATTGTCCAGGCATCTAATATTGAAAGCTTGGAAGAGTACAACAGCTCCTAGCTTCTCTCTTTTTATTAGAGAAATACAGAACCAAATTATTTTTGAATCATTTCACACACAGTTATTAGGGGAACAAAAAATTATAAAATTCTTAGTAGGATGGCTCCCCATAATTAAAACCTACCCTCCTCAAATCCAAAAACGTATATTGAACCCTTTTTTTGAGTTCCAATAGTTTTGCTGAATTAGTGCTATTAAATTAATTCCCTGCATCTTGGATTTCGCTATATAGAGAAATATATTAGTGGTTATAAATCTAGTAAATAAAATTTTCATTTTGAGTAATGTGATATAATTGGGAGCTAATATCAAGGGAGACAGGGGGAGGGGATTTTTTTTTTTCTCTTCTTTTCTTCCTTTTCCTTCTCCGTCCTCAAGAAGGTGATATCGGGAATTGGAGTTGTAATTATGTAATTCAGGTTATTCTGATACTTAGAATCATTTTGTATAGAATAATGACAAAGTTAAGATAATGGCTATCCAGCTGGGTAGATTGTTATAACTTTTTTTTTTTTTCTCTTCTTTTTTCTTTTATTATTATTCCTGCCGAGGTGGAGCTGCGTCTCCATGGAAGTTACAATATGATTCGGAGCTGCGTCTCCATAACATATTACTTTTCTTTTTCTTTTGTGGATTGATTTGCTTTGTTTTTTATGTAATTTTGGAAAAACTGATAAATATTTAAAAAAAAAAAAATATTTTATATAATTTTTAAATTTTCAGATAAGGTATACTCGACCTGTATTGGCTTTGACTACTAACCATACAATAACATACCTGAAATGTACTTTTCTTAATTTTTTAATTTTTTTTTAATTTTAAAATCCTGTGGACTGCTGATGATGACGGCTCTGTGGCAGCAGTTGTGGGACCATACAAGCTGTATGTGTCTTCATTTCATACGCTGCGTGGAACAGAGTGGTTGGTTGATGAGGTAACAGACAACACTGTTGAAAATGTATTAAAAACAAAGCTCTTAGGGCTATATAAAAGTTGGCCATTATTTTTTTGTTTGCAATCACAGATACTATGCTATATTTAAAAATATTTCTTTAGTCGCATTGCATTCTTATTACAAGTAAAAACAGTTTTTTTTGTTTTTTTTTTATATATTTTAACACAAATAGAGAATAATAAATCATTTGTGTTTTAACATGCATATATTCCACACATAGAAAGTAATGTAGAAAATATAAATAACACCCTAGATTGTGCAAACACCATCACATTTTCACATTCCCCATAGAAGTCAATGAAGAAAAAAAAAAATACTGCAGGAAAAAAAATGCATATTTGCATTAGCAGCTGTCAAATATTTACAGTAAATATGAATATTGCATTAATATGTTTTATCATATTTTCATCTAATTAATGGCCATGGGCTCTAATACACACACACACACACATATATATATATATATATATATATATATATATATATATATATGTGTGTGTACATATATATTAATGTTTTTATATGTGTGTATATATGACAGTAAATACATATATACCCATATAAATACATTAATATATATGTACACATATATAGACACATACATAGACTTCTTTATCGATGTATATGTGTCAATGTCAACGCCATTTGCCTGCATTTTTTTTTAAACAAGTGTGATCTCATATCTTTGTTCCATTACAACTTTTTTGTGCAATATTTATTTAAAAAAATGTTTTATTAGATGATATTAATAAGTGTAACTGTACTTTTGTAATGTATTTTTGATGTTAACACAGCTCTGAGATTGCATTAAAGATTGAAGTGTAAAGGGCAATTGTGCAAATATCACCGCAATGAAAATCGTATGCAAAAACACGATTACACTAGGCTAGCGTAAAACCATTCGCGTCTCACTTGTAATCTAGCCTAATTTTAAGTTTTTTGTTTTATTTGTTCAAAATGTATTAATCTTTGATTTTGGTCAGGCAAGTGTGAATTATGTGTATGCTTGTGTTATGTTTGTTGTTTGTTAATTTTCCATTATAACTTTTAAACTTTTTCAACAGGAACCTGTTTACCAATTTTCTTCTGTCATCTTGACGGCATTGTTTACTGGACAAAGTCATAGGCTTGGAAAGGTTGGTCACAATTACAGCTATAAATACCAATATTGATATATGTGTGTGTATTATCCTTTAGTGGTATAGGTGCACTATCATTCAATATTCTCCAACTGCCAGCGTGCTGTAAGCACTCATCTGCATAGTACCTAAATTCAATAAGCACTCACTGGTCTTGGGTCATCCATTGTAATTAAACTTTTAACAATGTGTCACTATTAACATTTGTATTAAAATGCATGACCCAAGACCAGTGAGTGCTGATTGAATTTTGTTTATTATATGTGTGTGTGTGTTTGTATATATTAAGATATAGATATATGTGTGTGTGTATAGTTTAGCTTATTTAAAAATAATATTGTGCACATTTTCTGACTCCTAACCAAGCACAAAGGATTTAGATGTATACTGATGTATACATACTTCAGACTGCTTCTGTTTGTATAATGGTTCTTTTCATATGCAGGGGTGGGGGTGCTTTTCTAAAGCACTTTAAGAGCTTCATCTTCATTTTGAATGTTTTGAACAAGCGTGTATCATGAAATATTAAACATGAATTAAAAAAATGACCACTCAGAAATTTTTTAACCCCTGTGAGTATGTCTGTATGTATATTATACAGTATCTCACAAAAGTGAGTACACCCCTCACATTTTTGTAAATATTTTATTATATCTTCTCATGTGACAACACTGAAGAA
>NW_026511261.1:0-20000 GCF_027579735.1 Bombina bombina | reverse complement strand
GTACAAAATACAATAGATTTAGGAAAATCCTTTTAAGTTTATTTGAAGGCGGAATAGCTGTCATATCTTACTCTATGGCTGCAACAATAAAATCTTTAATTTCTGCAGGATTACCTTTTACATTAGACTGAGATGGATTTACAGCAGATGCATTTTTACTCATAGAAATATTATCAGCATGTAATAATTTATCAAAACGAGCCACATAATTGAGCTGAAGAATTCAAATTAGCTTTTTTTGCAACACACTTAGCTTTGGTAGAAATATGTTCAGGCAGCTCTGTTTCTATGGTAGCCTCTGAGGCAGGTTCAGTTTGAGAAATCATGGCAAAAAAAGGTACAAAAAAAAAATTAGTTGCCAAACATCACATGCTCCTTAATACAGCAGTACTTTAAAGAAGATATGGGAAACAATGTTATTAAAATAACGTTATAATAAAAGATTGATAAAGATGTAAAATCAAAGTTGATATATAGCTGTCTAAAAATTGAGAGCACATAGTGAAGTGGGAGTGGGTCTTTTAAGCTGAACAAAGGAGCAGCAATTATGGCGCTGAAAATATGGTGTGAATTGATAACGCGTCACAAATTACACAAATAGCGTCGCTCCACCATTGGTGCACGAAATTTGAAAAAATACAACCTCTGAGTAGGCAGAAATAATGAAGGCCTAAGGTAAGCTAAAAAATAAACATTAACTAGCCCCATAACATTAAAAAACAATGTTTCGCAAACTCATGCTGCATTTATGATGCTTAAGGAGAAATAAACAACCAGTCTCGTGGCAAATACATATATTTATACACATTTAAACCTTTTAACAAAAAATAAAGTACCTTCCATAGCTGAGGGTGTCTTAAAGAAAAAAATGGGTTATACTTATCAGAAAACACCCATCCAGATATAGAAGACAGCCAAACCAGTACTGAAACATATCAGCAGTGGTAATGGTAAAGGAGTATAATGTCGCTCTCTAAAGGAAAACAGCAGATGAATCCCTGCAACTGAATTTACAGAGAGCCTTATGAATAGATTTCCCATAGACGAAAACATGGTGTCATCAGGCATCTTTACATCCCTCAGACAAACACTGTACTTAGAGAGGAACTGGGCTTCAATATGCTTTGAACCGCCTTTCACTGAAGAATCAAGCACATCATGCTTCACTACCTCCTAAGGAGGCAATGCTTTAGTGAGATGGGTGGTGTATTTATAGGCATTTGAGGTTTGGTAAACTTTGTCTCCTCCTTGTAGGAATGTGTATCCCATCAGTAACAAGCTTGTGTGTTCTCGCCACCTATATAAAAGGAAAATGTATATCTCACTATTACATGAAAAGGTCAACAGGTGAATGTGGTAATTACATTAATACTAAAAATATACTAGGGAGCGCTCACAGGAGCTTAAGAGTATAACCAAACGAATAACAAATCCAAATATCAATTCAGGATATAAGATAATAAGTGTAAACCTATATCTCACAGGCGCAGAAAATGAACCACAAATGTGGACACAGGTTTAATAAAATACATAAATCTTAAAAGTAGTGAACACTATGAAGGTGCCGGTTACAAAAAACAGGTTTATTCATAACTCAATTAAGCAAATGTAAAATACTGTTACCATAGACATAAATTTAAAATAATTTAATTACTTAAAAAATGATATATATAGGTCGACCTATTACAATTTAAATAAACATTACAAAAACAATTAATATAAAAATTCAGAAAGTGGTGATTCAAAAGTTCTTATAGAGATTAGGGGCTTCAAATCTTTAAGATTGCAGCTGAATAACACCCCTATAGAGCCTAACTGTTCGTATGAAAGACTGTATAGCAGTGAAACAGTCTTATTATTGGGATCAGCTTGTGACCTGTATTAATCCAAAAGGTCTCTGTGTGGATGTACAGGAAGCTTAATGAAGCTGTCCGGAAAGTTATTACAGATGACACTGTGCTCCTACGGACAAAAAGTCCTCTTAGTGTGTTATTAGAATTAGAAATAACAGGTGTATATATCCGTACTTGCATATCAGTTTACAAGAGCCGGCTTCCAATATGCAAAACACCAATCGTGCCGTGGACCACCCACAAGGTAAACAATTTCTCCAACATTGGTGTGTCCGGTCCACGGCGTCATCCTTACTTGTGGGATATTCTCTTCCCCAACAGGAAATGGCAAAGAGTCCCAGCAAAGCTGGTCACATGATCCCTCCTAGGCTCCGCCCACCCCAGTCATTCTCTTTGCCGTTGCACAGGCAACATCTCCACGGAGATGGTTAAGACTTTTTTGGTGTTTAAATGTAGTTTTTATTCTTCTATCAAGTGTTTGTTATTTTAAAATAGTGCTGGTATGTACTATTTACTCTGAAACAGAAAAAGGATGAAGATTTCTGTTTGTAAGAGGAAGATGATTTTAGCAGACAGTAACTAAAATCGATTGCTGTTTCCACACAGGACTGTTGAGATGAAGTAACTTCAGTTGGGGGAAACAGTTAGCAGACTTTTCTGCTTAAGGTATGACTAGCCATATTTCTAACAAGACCATGTAATGCTGGAAGGCTGTCATCTCCCCTCATGGGGACCGGTAAGCCATTTTCTTAGTCAAATATAAAAGAATAAAGGGCTTAAAAACTGGTAGACATTTTTATGGGCTAAAACGATTGCTTTATTGGGGCATATTATGCAGATTGTAGCTTATAATTGGCATTATAATCTTGGGGAACGTTTTAAAAAACGGCAGGCACTGTGTTGGACACCTTTTTTAGTCTGGGGGCCTTTCTAGTTATAGACTGAGCCTCATTTTCGCGCCATTACTGCGCAGTTGTTTTTGGAGAGCAAGGCATGCAGATGCATGTGTGAGGATCTAAGAATCACTAAAAAAGCTTCTAGAAGGCGTCATTTGGTATCGTATTCCCCTCTGGGCTTGGTTGGGTCTCAGCAAAGCATATAGCTGGGACTGTATAGGGGTTAAATTTGAAAACGGCTCCGGTTCCGTTAATTTAAGGGTTAAAGCTCTGAAATTTGGTGTGCAATACTTTTAATGCTTTAAGACACTGTGGTGAAATTTTGGTGAATTTTGATCAATTCCTTCATACTTTTTCACATATTCAGTAATAAAGTGTTTTCAGTTTGAAATTTAAAGTGACAGTAACGGTTTTATTTTAAAACGTTTTTTGTGCTTTGTTGACAAGTTTAAGCCTGTTTAACATGCTGTACCATCAGATAAGCTATGTTCTATATGTATGAAAGCCAATGTGTCTCCCCATTTAAATTTATGTGATAATTGTGCCATAGTGTCCAAAGAAAGTAAGGACAGTAATGCCACAGATAATGATATTGCCCAAGATGATTCCTCAAATGAGGGGAGTAAACATGATACTACATCATCCCCTACTGTGTCTACACCAGTTATGCCCACACAGGAGGCCCCTAGTACATCTAGTGCGCCAATACTTATTACCATGCAACAATTAACGGCTGTAATGGATAACTCCATAGCAAATCTTTTATCCAAAATGCCTACTTATCAGAGAAAGCGCGATTGCTCTGTTTTAAACACTGAAGAGCAAGAGGACGCTCATGATAACTGTTCTGACATACCCTCACACCAATCTCAAGGGGCCATGAGGGAGGTTTTGTCTGATGGAGAAATCTCAGATTCAGGAAAAATTTCTCATCAAGCTGAACCTGATGTTGTGACATTTAAATTTAAATTAGAACATCTCCGCGCACTGCTTAAGGAGGTGTTATCTACTCTGGATGATTGTGACAATTTGGTCATTCCAGAGAAGTTATGTAAGATGGACAAGTTCCTAGAGGTTCCGGTGCCCCCCGACGCTTTTCCTATACCCAAGCGGGTGGCGGACATAGTAAATAAAGAGTGGGAAAGGCCCGGCATACCTTTTGTTCCCCCCCCCTATATTTAAGAAATTATTTCCTATAGTCGACCCCAGAAAGGACTTATGGCAGACAGTCCCCAAGGTCGAGGGGGCGGTTTCTACTCTAAACAAACGCACTACTATTCCTATCGAAGATAGTTGTGCTTTCAAAGATCCTATGGATAAAAAATTAGAGGGTTTGCTTAAAAAGATTTTTGTACAGCAAGGTTACCTTCTACAGCCAATTTCATGCATTGTTCCTATCACTACGGCAGCGTGTTTCTGGTTCGAGGAACTAGAAAAGTCGCTCAATAAAGAATCTTCGTATGAGGAGGTTATGGACAGAGTTCAAGCACTTAAATTGGCTAACTCTTTTGTTTTAGATGCCGCTTTGCAATTAGCTAGATTAGCGGCGAAAAATTCAGGGTTTGCTATCGTGGCGCGCAGAGCGCTTTGGCTAAAGTCTTGGTCAGCGGATGTGTCTTCCAAGACAAAATTGCTTAACATCCCTTTCAAGGGTAGAACATTATTTGGACCTGATTCATCTAAGACCATTACAACTGTGCATGCTCAGACAGTGGAATGGGGATTATACAGACTTGTCTCCGACGATTCAAGTAGATCAAAAGACCAGAGATTCACTCCGTTGGTGGCTGACCCTGGACAATCTGTCACAGGGAATGAGCTTCCGCAGACCAGAGTGGGTCATTGTCACGACCGACGCCAGCCTAGTGGGCTGGGGCGCGGTCTGGGAATCCCTGAAAGCTCAGGGTCTATCGTCTCGGGAAGAGTCTCTTCTCCCGATAAACATTCTGGAACTGAGAGCGATATTCAATGCTCTCAGAGCTTGGCCTCAACTAGCAAAGGCCAAATTCATAAGGTTTCAGTCAGACAACATGACGACCGTTGCATATATCAATCATCAGGGGGGAACAAGGAGTTCCCTGGCGATGGAAGAAGTGACCAAGATAATTCAATGGGCGGAGGATCACTCCTGCCACTTGTCTGCGATCCACATCCCAGGAGTGGAAAATTGGGAAGCGGATTTTCTGAGTCGTCAGACATTCCATCCGGGGGAGTGGGAACTCCATCTGGAAATCTTTGCCCAAATAACTCAATTATGGGGCATTCCAGACATGGATCTGATGGCGTCTCGTCAGAACTTCAAGGTTCCTTGCTACGGGTCCAGATCCAGGGATCCCAAGGCGACTCTAGTAGATGCACTAGTAGCACCTTGGACCTTCAACCTAGCTTATGTATTCCCACCGTTTCCTCTCATCCCCAGGCTGGTAGCCAGGATCAATCAGGAGAGGGCCTCGGTGATCTTGATAGCTCCTGCGTGGCCACGCAGGACTTGGTATGCAGACCTGGTGAATATGTAATCGGCTCCACCATGGAAGCTACCTTTGAGACAGGATCCAGATCCTTGTTCAGGGTCCATTCGAACATCCGAATCTGGTTTCCCTCCATCTGACGGCTTGGAGATTGAACGCTTGATTTTATCAAAGCGTGGGTTTTCAGATTCTGTAATAGATACTCTGATTCAGGCTAGAAAGCCTGTAACTAGAAAAATTTACCATAAAATATGGAAAAAAATATATCTGTTGGTGTGAATCTAAAGGATTCCCATGGAACAAGATAAAAATTCCTAAGATTCTATCCTTTCTACAAGAAGGTTTGGAGAAAGGATTATCTGCAAGTTCTCTAAAGGGACAGATCTCTGCTTTATCTGTTTTACTTCACAAAAGACTGGCAGCCGTGCCAGATGTTCAAGCATTTGTTCAGGCTCTGGTTAGGATCAAGCCTGTTTACAGACCTTTGACTCCTCCCTGGAGTCTAAATCTAGTTCTTTCAGTTCTTCATGGGGTTCCGTTTGAACCTTTACATTCCATAGATATTAAGTTACTATCTTGGAAAGTTTTGTTTTTAGTTGCAATTTCTTCTGCTAGAAGAGTTTCAGAGTTATCCGCTCTGCAGTGTTCTCCGCCCTATCTGGTGTTCCATGCAGATAAGGTGGTTTTGCGTACTAAGCCTGGTTTTCTTCCGAAAGTTGTTTCCAACAAAAATATTAACCAGGAGATAGTTGTACCTTCTTTGTGTCCGAATCCAGTTTCAAAGAAGGAACGTTTGTTACACAATTTGGACGTAGTCCGTGCTCTAAAATTCTATTTAGAGGCTACTAAAGATTTCAGACAAACATCTTCCTTGTTTGTTGTTTATTCTGGTAAAAGGAGAGGTCAAAAAGCGACTTCTACCTCTCTTTCCTTTTGGCTTAAAAGCATTATCCGATTGGCTTATGAGACTGCCGGACGGCAGCCTCCTGAAAGAATCACAGCTCACTCCACTAGGGCTGTGGCTTCCACATGGGCCTTCAAGAACGAGGCTTCTGTTGACCAGATATGTAAGGCAGCGACTTGGTCTTCACTGCACACTTTTGCCAAATTTTACAAATTTGATACTTTTGCTTCTTCGGAGGCTATTTTTGGGAGAAAGGTTTTGCAAGCCGTGGTGCCTTCCATTTAGGTGACCTGATTAGCTCCCTCCCTTCATCCGTGTCCTAAAGCTTTGGTATTGGTTCCCACAAGTAAGGATGACGCCGTGGACCGGACACACCAATGTTGGAGAAAACAGAATTTATGCTTACCTGATAAATTACTTTCTCCAACGGTGTGTCCGGTCCACGGCCCGCCCTGGTTTTTTAATCAGGTCTGATGAATTATTTTCTCTAACTACAGTCACCACGGTATCATATGGTTTCTCCTATATATATTTCCTCCTGTCCGTCGGTCGAATGACTGGGGTGGGCGGAGCCTAGGAGGGATCATGTGACCATCTTTGCTGGGACTCTTTGCCATTTCCTGTTGGGGAAGAGAATATCCCACAAGTAAGGATGACGCCTTGGACCGGAACACACCGTTGGAGAAAGTAATTTATCAGGTAAGCATAAATTCTGTTTTAGATGTTGAGGGGAAGTGCTAAGCTGTTTAATAGACTAGATTCGGCTAGAAACCCGGTGAAACACTGCAGTCTTATTTTACGGGTTTAGGATTGATATTACAAAACTAAACATCCAAGACCCACCTCAGGGGTCAGTACTGCTGTTTTCACCATTAAAGGTTATTTTGCCTGAATCAGAAAATTTAAAGTATCAAAAGCTCCCTCTCTGGAGCAGCAAAACGAGCAACGCGTTTCAAAACCGAAGTTTCTTTGTCAAGCTCATCCCAGAACTTTTGCATCAGCACTTTCTGAATTTTTATATTAATTGTTTTTGTATTGTTTATTTAAATAGTAATAGGTTGACATATATATATATATATATATATATATATATATATATATATATATATATATATATATATATAATTTTTTATGTAATTAAATTATTTTCAATTTATGTCTATGGTAACAGTATTTTACATTTGCTTAATTGTGTTATGAATAAACCTGTTTTCTCTTGTAAGGTGTATCTAGTCCACGGATCATGTTATATAGCTCCTCCCCTAACTGCCATATCCAGTCATTCTCTTGCAACTCTCAACACGTATGGAGGTAGTAATAGTAGTATTATAGTTGGTTTTTTATCTTCAATCAAAAGTTTATTGTTTTTAAATGGTACCGGAGTTGTACTATTTTATCTCAGGCAGCATTTAGAAGAAGAATCTGCCTGCATTTTTCTATGATCTTAGCAGAAGTAACTAAGATCCACTGCTGTTCTCACATATGTCTGAGGAGTGAGGTAACTTCAGAGGGAGAATGGCGTGCAGGTTATCTTGCTATAAGATATGTGCAGTTATAAGTTTTTCTAGGGATGGAATTGCTAGAAAATGCTGCTGATACCGGATTAATGTAAGTTAAGCCTAAATACAGTGAGATAATAGCGACTAGTATCTGGCTTACTATCAGAGATATATACTCTTATAAATTTGTAATATAAAACGTTTGCTGGCATGTTTAATCGTTTTTTTATATGCTTTGGTGATAAAACTTTATTGGGACCTAGTTTTTTCCACATGGCTGGCTTAAATTTTGCCTAGAAACAGTTTCCTGAGGCTTTCCACTGTTGTAATATGAGTGGGAGGGGCCTATTTTAGCGCTTTTTTGCGCAGTTAAAATTACAAAATGAATCATCCAGCTTCCCTCAGCAGTCCCATGAATACTATAGGACATCTCTAAAGGGCTAAAAAGGCTTCCAAAATCGTTTATGGGGAAGGTAAGACCACAGCACAGCTGTGGCAGTTTGTTGTGACTGTTAAAAAACGTCTATCTCTTGTCAAGTGTAGTCAGTCCACAGGTCATCCATTACTTATGGGATATATTCTCCTTCCCAACAGGAAGTTGCAAGAGGATCACCCAAGCAGAGCTGCTATATAGCTCCTCCCCTCACATGTCATATCCAGTCATTCTCTTGCAACACTCAACAAAGAAGGAGGTCGTGAGAGGAGTTAGGAGTTTTTTAATTAGTTATTCTTCAATCAAAAGTTTGTTATTTTAAATGGCACCGGAGTGTGCTGTTTTTTCTCTCAGGCAGTATTGGAAGAAGAATCTGCCTGCGTTTTCTATGATCTTAGCAGACATAACTAAGATCCACTGGCTGTTCTCGCACATTCTGAGGAGTGGGGTAACTTCAGTAAAGGGAATAGCATGCGGGGTCCCCTGCAAATGAGGTATGTGCAGTAAAATATTTTCTAGGAATGGCATTGACTAAGAAAACACTGCCGATACCCATATGATGTAAGTACAGCCTAAAATGCAGTAGTAGCGACTGGTATCAGGCTGGTAAATGTATACACAGTAGAGTTATTTTCTATGGAATAGATTTTGACTGAAAAAATACTGGTTATACTGTAATAATGTATGAGCCTTAACTGCAGTAGAAGCGACTGGTAGCAGGCTTAGTGATAACTTTACACAACATATGAAATGTTGTTTTTTAAAACGTTTACTGGCATGTTAATCGTTTTGTGAGGTACTTGGTGATAAATCTCTTTGGGCATGATTTTTTCCACATGGCTAACGTATATTTCTGCATAGAAACCGTTATAGCTGGTCTCCCACTGTGTAATATGACTGGGAGGGGCTTTGTGTTAGTGCCTTGTTGCGCAGTTAAAATTCAATCATAGTCTTCCTGTTTCTTCCTCCTTGATCCAGGGCGTCTCCGGAGAGCTCAGGGGTCTAAAAAATTTATACTTGAGGGAGGTAATCAGTCACAGCAGACCTGTGACAGTTTGTTTTACTGTGATAAAAACGTTAACTGTTAATTTGTTTATCCGTTTTTGGGTATTAAGGGGTTAATCATCCGTTACTAGTGGGTGCAATCCTCTGCTGATTTCATACATTTAATATAAAATTTGGTTGCTATAACTGATTTTGTTCATTGTTATTTCAACTGTACTTGTCTTTTTGTGTTTTAAAAGCGCAGCAGCGTTTTTTTTTACATTGCTGGAAAATTTTCTGAAAGTAATTTCCAGGCTTGCTAGCCTCATTGCTAGTCTGTTTAAACATGTCTGATACAGATGAATCTGCTTGTTCATTATGTTTAAAAGCCAATGTGGAGCCCAATAGAAATATGTGTACCAATTGTATTGATATTACTTTAAATAAAGGTCAATCTTTACCGGTAAAGAAATTATCACCAGACATCGAGGGGGAAGCTATGCCGCTTAACTCTCCTCACGTGTCAGTACCTGCGCCTCCCGCTCAGGAGGTGCGTGATGTTGTGGCGCCAAGTACATCAAGGCCCTTACAAATCACTTTACAAGGTATGGCTAATGTTATGAAAGAAGTATTATCTAATTTGCCTGAGTTAAGAGGCAAGCGCGATAGCTCTGGGTTAAGGACAGAGCGCGCTGATGACACGAGAGCCATGTCCGATACTGCGTCACAATTTGCAGAACATGAGGACGGAGAGCTTCATTCTGTGGGTGACAGATCTGATCCAGGGAGACCGGATTCAGAAATTTCAAATTTTAAATTTAAGCTTGAGAACCTCCGCGTATTGCTAGGGGAGGTGTTAGCGGCTCTGAATGATTGTGACACGGTCGCGATCCCAGAGAAGTTATGTAGGCTGGATAAATACTATGCGGTGCCGGTGTGTACTGACGTTTTTCCTATACCTAAAAGGCTTACAGAGATTATTAGCAAGGAGTGGGATAGACCCGGTGTGCCTTTTTCCCCTCCTCCAATATTTAGAAAAATGTTCCCAATAGACGCTACCACACAAGACTTATGGCAGACGGTCCCTAAGGTGGATGGAGCAGTTTCTACCTTAGCTAAACGAACCACTATCCCGGTGGAGGATAGTTGTTCTTTCTCAGATCCAATGGATAAAAAATTAGGATACCTTAAGAAAATGTTTGTTCAACAAGGTTTTATATTACAGCCCCTTGCATGCATTGCGCCCGTCACTGCTGCGGCGGCTTTCTGGTTTGAGTCTCTAGAAGAGGCCATTCGCACAGCACCATTGGATGAGATTATGAACAAGCTTAAAGCACTTAAGCTAGCTAATGCATTTGTTTCGGACGCCGTTGTGCACTTAACCAAACTAACGGCTAAGAACTCCGGTTTTGCCATCCAGGCGCGCAGAGCGCTATGGCTTAAATCCTGGTCAGCAGATGTGACTTCTAAATCTAAATTGCTTAATATTCCTTTCAAAGGGCAAACCTTATTCGGGCCCGGTTTGAAGGAAATTATTGCTGACATTACGGGAGGTAAGGGTCACTCCCTTCCTCAGGATAGGGCCAAATCAAAGGCTAAACAGTCTAATTTTCGTGCCTTTCGTAATTTCAAGGCAGGAGCAGCATCAACTTCCTCCGCTCCAAAACAGGAAGGAACTGCTTCTCGTTACAGACAGGGTTGGAAAAGCAACCAATCCTGGAACAAGGGCAAGCAGGCCAGAAAGCCTACTTCTGCCCCTAAGACAGCATGAAGGAAGGGCCCCCTATCCGGAAACGGATCTAGTGGGGGCAGACTCTCTCTCTTCGCCCAGGCTTGGGCAAGAGATGTCCAGGATCCCTGGACGTTGGAGATCATATCTCAGGGATACCTTCTGGACTTCAAAGCTTCTCCTCCACAAGGGAGATTTCATCTGTCAAGGTTATCAACGAACCTAATAAAGAAAGAGGCATTTCTACAATGTGTGCAGGACCTCTTAGTAATGGGAGTGATCCACCCAGTTCCGCGATCGGAACAAGGGCAAGGGTTTTACTCAAATCTTTTCGTGGTTCCCAAAAAAGAGGGGACCTTCAGACCAATCTTGGACTTAAAGATCTTAAAAAAGTTCCTAAGAGTTCCAACGTTCAAAATGGAAACTATTCGAACCATCCTACCCATGATCCAAGAGGGTCAGTATATGACCACAGTGGACTTAAAGGATGCCTACCTTCACATACCGATTCACAAGGATCATTATCGGTACCTAAGGTTTGCCTTTCTAGACAGGCATTACCAGTTTGTAGCTCTTCCCTTTGGGTTAGCTACAGCCCCGAGAATTTTTACAAAGGTTCTCTGCTCACTTCTGGCGGTACTAAGACCGCGAGGCATAGCGGTGGCTGCGTACCTAGACGACATTCTGATACAAGCGTCGAGTTTTCAAAATGCAAAGTCTCATACAGAGATAGTTCTTGCATTTCTGAGGTCGCATGGGTGGAAAGTGAACTTGGAAAAGAGTTCTCTGTTACCACTCACAAGGGTTCCTTTTCTAGGGACTCTTATAGATTCTGTAGAGATGAAGATTTACCTGACGGAGTCCAGGTTATCAAAGATTCTAAATGCTTGCCGTGTCCTTCATTCCATTCCAAGGCCATCAGTAGCTCAGTGCATGGAAGTGATCGGCTTAATGGTCGCGGCTATGGACATAGTGCCATTTGCGTGCCTGCATCTCAGACCGCTGCAATTATGCATGCTAAGTCAGTGGAATGGGGATTATTCAGATCTGTCCCCTCTACTGACTCTGGACCAGGAGGCCAGAGATTCTCTTCTCTGGTGGTTGTCTCCGGTTCATCTGTCCAAAGGAATGACTTTTCTCAGGCCAGATTGGACGATTGTAACAACAGATGCCAGCCTGCTGGGCTGGGGCGCAGTCTGGAACTCCCTGCAGGCTCAGGGATCGTGGACTCAGGAGGAGAAACTCCTCCCAATAAATATTCTGGAGTTAAGGGCAATATTCAATGCTCTTCTAGCTTGGCCTCAGTTAGCAACACTGAGGTTCATCAGATTTTAGTCGGACAACATCACGACTGTGGCTTACATCAACCATCAAGGGGGAACCAGGAGTTCCCTAGCGATGTTAGAAGTCTCCAAGATAATTCGCTGGGCGGAGTCTCACTCTTGCCACCTGTCAGCGATCCACATCCCAGGCGTGGAGAACTGGGAGGCGGACTTTCTAAGTCGCCAGACTTTTCATCCGGGGGAGTGGGAACTTCATCCGGAGGTCTTTGCTCACCTGATTCAGCATTGGGGCAAACCAGAACTGGATCTCATGGCGTCTCGACAGAACGCCAAGCTTCCTTGTTACGGATCCAGATCCAGGGACCCGGGAGCGGTGCTGGTAGATGCTCTAGCAGCCCCTTGGGTTTTCAAGATGGCTTATGTGTTTCCTCCATTTCCTTTGCTGCCTCGATTGATTGCCAGAATCAAACAGGAGAGAGCATCAGTGATTCTGATAGCACCTGCGTGGCCACGCAGGACCTGTTATGCAGACTTAGTGGACATGTCGTCCTGTCCTCCATGGTCTCTGCCTCTGAGGCAGGACCTTCTAATTCAGGGTCCTTTCAACCATCCAAGCCTAATTTCTCTGAGACTGACTGCATGGAGATTGAACGCTTGATTCTATCAAAGCGTGGTTTCTCGGAGTCGGTTATTGATACATTAATACAGGCTCGGAAACCTGTTACCAGAAAAATTTACCATAAGATATGGCGTAAATATTTATATTGGTGTGAATCCAAGAGTTACTCATGGAGTAAGATCAGGATTCCTAGGATATTGTCCTTTCTACAAGAGGGTTTAGAAAATGGTTTATCTGCTAGTTCCTTAAAGGGACAGATTTCTGCTCTGTCTATTCTTTTACACAAACGTCTGGCAGAAGTTCCAGACGTTCAGGCTTTTTGTCAGGCTTTAGCTTGGATTAAGCCTGTGTTTAAGACTGTTGCTCCGCCGTGGAGCTTAAATTTAGTTCTTAAAGTTCTTCAAGGTGTTCCGTTTGAACCCCTTCATTCCATTGATATTAAGCTGTTATCTTGGAAAGTTCTGTTTTTGATGGCTATTTCCTCGGCTCGAAGAGTCTCTGAGTTATCTGCCTTACATTGTGATTCTCCTTATCTGATTTTTCATTCAGACAAGGTAGTTCTGCGTACTAAACCTGGGTTTTTTCCTAAGGTAGTTTCTAACAGGAATATCAATCAAGAGATTGTGGTGCCATCATTATGTCCTAATCCTTCTTCAAAGAAGGAACGTCTTTATCTGGACGTAGTCCGTGCCCTGAAGTTCTACTTACAGGCAACTAAAGATTTTCGGCAAACTTCTCTGTTTGTCGTTTATTCTGGACAGAGGAGAGGTCAAAAGGCTTCGGCCACCTCTCTCTCTTTTTGGCTTTGTAGCATAATATGTTTAGCCTATGAGACTGCTGGACAGCAGCCCCCTGAAAGAATTACAGCTCATTCCACTAGAGCTGTGGCTTCCACCTGGGCCTTTAAGAATGAGGCCTCTGTTGAACAGATTTGCAAGGCTGCAACTTGGTCTTCACTTCATACCTTTTCAAAATTTTACAAATTTGACACTTTTGCTTCTTCGGAGGCTGTTTTTGGGAGAAAGGTTCTACAGGCAGTGGTTCCTTCTGTTTAAGTGTTCCTGCCTTGTCCCTCCCTTCATCCGTGTACTTTAGCTTTGGTATTGGTATCCCATAAGTAATGGATGACCCGTGGACTGACTACACTTGACAAGAGAAAACATAATTTATGCTTACCTGATAAATTTATTTCTCTTGTAGTGTAGTCAGTCCACGGCCCGCCCTGTCTTTTAAGGCAGTTCTAAATTTTAATTAAAACTCCAGTCACCACTGCACCCTATAGTTTCTCCTTTCTCGTCTTGTTTCGGTCGAATGACTGGATATGACATGTGATGGGAGGAGCTATATAGCAGCTCTGCTTGGGTGATCCTCTTGCAACTTCCTGTTGGGAAGGAGAATATATCCCATAAGTAATGGATGACCCGTGGACTGACTACACTACAAGAGAAATAAATTTATCAGGTAAGCATAAATTATGTTTTCGTTTTTTTTATCCGTTTTTTTGTATTAAGGGGTTAATCATCCATTTGCAAGTGGGTGCAATGCTCTGTTAACTTATTACATATACTGTAAAAATTTCATTTGATTACTGCCTTTTTTCTCTGTTTTTCAAATTTTGACAATTTGTTTCTCTTAAAGGCACAGTACCGTTTTTTATATTTGCTTGTTAACTTGATTTAAAGTGTTTTCCAAGCTTGCTAGTCTCATTGCTAGTCTGTACAAACATGTCTGACATAGAAGAAACTCCTTGTTCATTATGTTTTTAAGCCATGGTGGAACCCCATCTTAGAATGTGTACCAAATGTACTTATTTCACTTTAAGCAATAAAGATAATTTTTTGTCTTTAAAAAAGTTATCACCAGAGGTTTCTGTCGAGGGGAAAGTTATGCCGACTAACTCTCCCCACGTGTCAGACCATTTGACTCCCGCTTCAGGGACTCACGCTCAAATGGCGCCAAGTACATCAAGGGCGCCCATAGCGTTTATTTTACAAGACATGGCGGAAGTTATGAATAATACACTGTCAGCGGTATTAGTCAGACTACCTGAAATTAAAGGAAAGCAAGATAGCTCTGGGGTTAGACCTAATACAGAGCATACAGATGCTTTAAGAACCATGTCTGATACTGCCTGAGGGGAGCTTCAGTCTGTGGTTGATATTTTTGACTCGGGGAAGATGATTTAACCTGATTCTGATATTTCTACATTTAAAATGTATGCTTGAGAACCTCCACATGTTGCTCAGGGAGGTTTTAGCTGATCTGAATGACTGTGTTACAATTGCAGTACCAGAGAAATTGTGTAGACTGGATAAATACTATGCAGTGCCGGTGTGTACTGATGTTTTTCCAATACCTAAAGAGGTTTACAGAAATTATTAATAAGGAATGGGATAGACCAGGTGTGCCTTTTTCTTCCCCTCCTATTTTCTGAAAAATGTTTCCAATAGTCGCCACCACACGGGACTTATGGCAGACAGTTCCTAAGGTGGAGAAAAGAGTTTTTACTCTAGCAAAGCGTACTTCTATCCCTGTCCAGGACAGTTGTGCTTTTTTACATCCAATGGATAAGAAATTAGGTTACCTCAGGAAAATGTTTATTCAACAAGGTTTTATCCTGCAGCCCCTTTCATGCATTGCTCCTGTCACTGCTGCTGCAGCATTTTGGTTTGAGTCTCTGGAAGAGACTTTTACAGGTAGCGACTCCATTGGATGAACATACTTGACAAGCTTAGAGCACTTAAGCTAGCCAATTCCTTAGTTTCTGATGCCTTTGTTCATTTGACTAAACTAACGGCTAAGAAATTTGTTTTTGCTATACAGGCGCGCAGAGCGCTATGGCTTATATCATGGTCAGCTGTTGTGACTTCAAAAAATAAGCTACTTAATATTCCCTTCAAGGGGCAGACCCTATTCGGGCCTGGATTGAAGGAGATTATTGCTAATATCATTGGAGGAAAAGGTCATGCCCTTCCTCAGGACAGGTCCAATTCAAGGGCCAAACAGTCTAATTTTCGTGCCTTTCGAAACTTCAAGGCAGGTGCGGCATTAACTTCCTCTAATGCGGAACAAGAGGGAACTTTTGCTCAGTCCAAGACGGTCTGGAGACAACCGGACCTGGAACAAAAAAAAGCAGGCCAAACTGCCTGCTGCTGCCTCTAAGACAGCATGAAGGAACGGCCCCCTATCCGGTAACGGATCCTGTAGGGAGCAGACTTTCATTCTTCGCCCAGGCGTGGGCAAGAGATGTCCAGGATCCCTGGGCGTTGGAAATTATATCCCAGAGATATCTTCTGGACTTCTAAGCTTCCCCCCCCAAAAGAGGAAAGATTTCACCTTTCACAATTATCTGCAAACCAGATAAAGAAAGAGGCATTCTTACACTGTGTACGAGACCTCCTAGTTAGGCGAGTGACCCATCCAGTTCCAAAGGAGGAACAGGGAAAGAGTTTTTACTCAAATCTGTTTGTGGTTCCCAAAAAAGAGGGAACCTTCAGACCAATTTTGGATCTAAAGATCTTAAACAAATTTCTCAGAATTCCATCATTTAAGATGGAAACTATTCGTACCACCTTTGATCCAGGAGAGTCATTATAGGACTACAATGGATTTGAAGGATGCTTATCCTCACATTCTGATACACAAAGATCATTATCAGTTTTTCAGGTTTGCCTTTCTAGACAGGCATTACCAGTTTGTAGCTCTTTCCTTCGGGTTAGCTACAGCCCCCAAGAATCTTTACGAAGGTTCTGGGGTCGCTTTGGCGGTCCTTAGGCCGCGGGGCATAGATGTAGCCCCTTATTTAGACGATGATACAGGCGTCAAACTTCCAAATTGCCAAGTCTCATACGGACGTAGTACTGGCATTTCTGAGATCGCATGGGTGGAAAGTGAACAAGGAAAGAGTTCTCTATCCCCAATCACAGGAGTTTCCTTCCTAGGGACTCTGATAGATTCTGTAGAAATGAAAATTTACCTGACGGAGTCCAGGTTGTCAAAGCTTCTAAATTCCTGCTGTGTTCTTCATTCCATTCCGCGCCCTTCGGTGGCTCGGTACACAAATGTAATCGGCTTAATGGTAGTGGCACTGGCCATAGTACCATTTGCACGCCTAAATTTCAGACCGCTGCAACTATGCATGCTCAGTCAGTGGAACGGGGATTACACAGATTTGTCCCCCTGCTAAATATGGATCAAGAGGCCAGAGATTCTCTTCTCTGGTGGCTATCTCGGGTCCATCTGTCCAAGAATATGACCTTTCGCAGGCCAGATGGGACAATTGTTACAACAGATGCCAGCCTTCTAGGTTGGGGTACAGTCTGGAACTCCCTGAAGGCTCAGGGATAGTGGACTCAGGAGGAGACCCTCCTAATAAATATTCTGGAACTGAGAGCAATATTCAGTGCTCTTCAAGCTTGGCCTCAGTTAGCAACTCTGAGGTACATCGGATTTCAGTCGGACAATATCACGACTGTGGCTTACATCAGCATCAAGGGGGAACAGAAGTTCCCTAGCGATGTTAGAAGTCTTCAAATAATTCACTGGACAGAGACTCACTCTTGTCTCCTATCAGCTATCCATATCCCAGGTGTTGAGAACTGGGAGGCGGATTTTATAAGTCGTCAGACTTTCATCAGGGGGAGTGGGAACTCCCTCTGGAGGTGTTTGGCACAAGATCAAGCAGGAGAGTGCTTTGGTGTTTTTGATAGCGCCTGCGTTGCCACGCAGGATCTGGTATGCAGATCTGGGGGACATGTCATCCTTCCCACCATGGTCTCTGCTTCTGAGACAGGACCCTCTACTTCAGGGTCCTTTCAACCATCTAAATGTAACTTGATGGACTGCCTGGAGACTGAACGCTTGATGTATCAAAGCATGGCTTCTCCGAGTCAGTCGTTGTTACCTTAATACAGGCATGAAAGCCTGTCACTAGGAAAATTTAACATAAGATATGGCATTAATATCTTATTGGTATGAATCCAAGGGTTACTCATGGAGTAAAATCAGGATTCCCAGGATATTATCTTTTCTCCAAGATGATTTTGGGAAAAGAATTGTCAGCTAGTTCCTTAAAAGGACAGATTTCTACTCTGTCTAGTCTTTTGCTCAATCGTCTGGCAGATATTCCAGACGTTCAGGCCTTTTGTCAGGCTTTGGTTAGAACCAAGCCTGTGTTTAAACCTGTTGCTCCGCCATGGAGCTTAAATCTGGTTCTTAAGGTTCTTCAAGGAGTTCCGTTTGAACCTCTTCATTCCATAGATATCAAACTTTTATCTTGGAAAGTTCCTTTTTGGTAGTTGGTTCCTCGGTTCGTAGAATCTCCGAGTTATCTGCTTTACAATGTGATTCTCCTTATCTGATCCTCCGTACGGATAAGGTAGTCCTGCGTACCAAACCTGGGTTTTTACCTAAGGTGGTATCTAACAAGAATATCAATCAAGAGATTGTTGTTCCATTCTTGTATCCTAATCCTTCTTCAAGGAAGGAACGTCTATGACACAATTTGGACGTGGTTTGTGCTTTAAAGTTTTACTTACAAGCTACTACAGATTTTCATCAAACATCTACCTTGTTTGTTGTCTACTCTGGACAGAGGAGAGGTCAAAAGACTTAAGCAACCTCTCCTTCTTTTTTGTTAAGAAACATAATCCGTTTAGCTTATGAGACTGCTGGACAGCAGCCTCCTGAAAGGATTACAGCTCATTCTACTAGAGCTGTGGCTTTCACTTGTGCCTTTTTAAAAGGAGGCTTCTGTTGAACAGATTTACAAGGCGGCGACTTGGTCTGCGCTTCATACTTTTTCAAAATTTTACAAATTTGATACTATGCTTCTTCGGAGGCTATTTTTGGGAGAAAGGTTTTACAGGCAGTGGTTCCTTCCGTTTAAGTACCTGCCTTGTCCCTCCCTTCATCCGTGTACTTTAGCTTTGGTATTGGTATCCCACAAGTAATGGATGATCCGTGGACTGGATACACCTTACAAGAGAAAACACAATTTATGCTTACCTGATAAATTTATTTCTCTTGTGGTTTATCCAGTCCACGGCCCGCCCTGTCATTTTAAGGCAGGTAATTTTTTCATTGAAACTACAGTCACCACTGCACCCTATGGTTTTTCCTTTCTCTGCGTGTTTTCGATCGAATGACTGGATATGGCAGTTAGGGGAGGAGCTATATAACAGCTCTGCTGTGGGTGGACTCTTGCAACTTCCTGTTGGGAAGGAGAATATCCCACAAGTAATGGATGATCCGTGGACTGGATACACCACAAGAGAAATAAATCAGGTAAGCATAAATTGTCTTTTTTGTAACCGGCACCTTCATAGTGTTCACTACTTTTAAGATTTATGTATTTTATTAAACCTGTGTCCACATTTGTGGTTAATTTCTCCTACATTGGTGTATCCGGTCCACGGCTTCATCCTTACTTGTGGGATATTCTCTTCCCCTACAGGAAGTGGCAAAGAGAGCACACAGCAGAGCTGTCCATATAGCTCCCCTCAGGCTCCGCCCCCCCAGTCATTCTCTTTTCCGCTCTGAACAAGTAGCATCTCCACGGGGGTGGTAAAGAGTATGTGGTGTTAGTTGTAGTTTTTTATTTCTTCTATCAAGAGTTTGTTATTTTAAAATAGTGCCGGTTTGTACAATTTACTCTACAGCAGAAAGTGATGAAGATTTCTGCTAAGAGGAATATGATTTTAGCACCAGTAACTAAAATCCATTGCTGTTCCCACGCAGGACTGTTAACCAGAGAACATCAGTTGGGGGGAACAGTTTGCAGGCTTAACTGCTTCAGGTATGATCAGGCATTTTTCTAACAAGACATGTAATGCTAGAAGACTGTCAGAAATTCCCTCTGGGATTGGTGAGCCATTTTTTTCTAATAGACTCTGTATAAAATGATGGCTTATATTTAGGGCTCTATGCTGGTTGACACTATTGTGGGCTTTAAAATCGATTGCTTTTTAGCATGTTTTTCACTATAAATAAGGTGTTTTTTCAGACTTTAAAACACTTTTGGGGTTTAATTTCGGCCTGGCACTTATTTGGACACGTAAATCTAGTCAGAAAGGCCCCTCCACTCTAGAATGAAGAGGGAGGAGGCCTAATTTTTAGGCCTAAATTGTGCAGTTGTTTTTGCCTAGGCAATCCATGCAGCTTCATGTGGGGAGTCAAGAGGCATCATAAAAGACTCCAGGGAGGCTTATTTCCTGCTAAAATAATCCCTAATGAAGGTAAAGGCTACAGTGAGAAGCTGTGGCTAGTACTGTAGTGTGTTAACTGGTTAATAACTGTTATTAACTCCGGTTTGGGCATTAAGGGGTTAATTGA
>NW_026511260.1:0-74294 GCF_027579735.1 Bombina bombina | reverse complement strand
CCTGTCCCTCCCGTCATCCGTGTACTTTAGCTTTGGTATTGGTATCCCATAAGTAATGGATGATCCGTGGACTGGATACACTTAACAAGAGAAAACATAATTTATGCTTACCTGATAAATTTATTTCTCTTGTAGTGTATCCAGTCCACGGCCCGCCCTGTCACTTTAAGGCAGGTAATTTTTCCATTAAACTACAGTCACCACTGCACCCTATGGTTTTCCTTTCTCTGCATGTTTTCGGTCGAATGACTGGTAATGGCAGTTAGGGGAGGAGCTATATAGCAGCTCTGCTGGGTGAATCCTCTTGCACTTCCTGTTGGGGAGGAGTTAATATCCCATAAGTAATGGATGATCCGTGGACTGGATACACTACAAGAGAAATAAATTTATCAGGTAAGCATAAATTATGTTTTTTGGTTGGACAGTTTAGCACAGCAGTTGTCTTCAGATTCTGAATTATCTAACATTTTTTTACTTCAACATGCAAATCATTTTATTTGTGATGCTATATTTAATGTTAAGAAGATCAATGTCAAATCCATGTCTTTAGCCATTCTAACTAGAAGAGCTTTATGGCTTAAATCTTGGAATGCTGACATGGTGTATAAAAATATATTATCTCTCTCTTTTCAAGGTAAAAATCTTTTTGGTTCACAACTGGATTCTATTATCTCCACTGTTACTGGGGGTAAGGGAGTTTTTCTGGCCCATAACAAGAAATCTAAGGGTAAATATAAAGCTCCCAATCGTTTTCGTACCTTTCGTCAGAATAGAGAACAGAAAACTACTCCTTCCCCTAAGGCCTCTGGCTCTAATTGGAGACCATCTCCGAACTGGAATAAAGCGAAGCCTAATAAGAAACCAAATCCTGTCCCTAAACCTATAGGTATGGCCTTCAAGCCAGTTCTTCTGGTAGGGGGCAGACTAAAACTATTTCAAATAGTTTGGACAGACTGTCTAAAATCAGTGGATTCAGAATATAATTTCTTAGGGGTGTCGAATAGGATTCAAAATAAGACTTTCTTTGGGAAGATTATTTTTTACCCATGTAACAGAAAACCCAGTAAAAGCTCATGTTTCTGAAATGTGTTTCAGATCTAGAACTTTCAGGTGTAATTTTTCCCAGTTCCACAGCAGAAACAAGGATTGGGGTTTTTATTCAAATCTATTCATTGTACCTATGAAGCAAAATTCTTTCAGACCTATTTTGTATCTGAAAACTTTAAATGGTTTTGTAAGAGTCCCAACTTTTAAGATGGTGACTATAAGGATATTCTGCCTTTTGTTCAGCAAGGTCACTTCATGTCCACAATAGACTTACAGGACGCTTACCTTCACAATCTGATTCATCCAGATCACTATTGTTTTCTGAGATTCTCTTTTCTAAATAAGCATTACTAATTTGTCGCTCTTCTGTTTGGCCTTGCAACAGCACCAAGAATATTCTTAATAGTTTTAGGTGCCCTTCTATCTGTAATCAGAGAGCAGGGTATTGCGGTGTTTCCTTATTTGGACTATATCTTGGTACTAGCTCAATAAATTTCCAGATAGATTCATTGTCCATGATCTCTAAAAGAAAAGAGACATTTGAAATTGGTTTCAGCTTATCTAAACCTTCAGTCTCTTATCAATCACTTCAGTGGCTATGTGCATGGAAGTTTTAGGTCTCATGATTGCAGCATTGGACGTGATCCTTTTTGCTTGTTTTCATGAGACCTCTACAGTTTTGCATGTGGCACTAATGGTGCAGGGATTATACTCAGTTATCAAAACTGATATACTTAAATCCCAACTCTCCACTCTCTCTGACTTGGTGGTAATACCATCACCAACAGATGCACGTCTCTCATGTTGGGGAGCTGTTTGGGGGTCTCTGACAGCACAAGGAGTTTGGATTGTTCGAGAGGTGAGGTTACCAATCTAGATCTTAGAACTCTGTGCTATTTTCAGAGCTCTTCAGGCTTGGCCTTTATTAAAGAGAGAATCGTATATTCAGTTTGAAACCGACAATGTCACAACAATGGCATATGTCAATCATCAAGGGGGAACTCACAGTCCCCTAGCAATAAAAGAAGTATCTCTAATACTTTCTTGGGCAGAATCCAATTCTTGTGTACTCCCTGCAATTCATATACCAGGTGTAGACAATTTGGAAGTGGATTATCTCAGCCATCAGATTCTACATCCGAGGAGTAGTCTCTCCATCCAGATGTGTTCTATCAGATTGTGCAGATGTGGGGTCCTCCAGACATAGATCTGATGGCCTCTCGTCTATACAAGAAACTTCCCAGATACCTCTCTAGGTCCAGGGATCCTCAGGCGGAAATGATGTATGCTTTAGCAGTTCCATGGTTTTCACCTCTGGGAGTGATCTCAAAGATCATAATGGAGCAATCTTATGTGTTTCTGATAGCACCAGCATGGCCTCACAGGTTCTGGTATGCGGACCTTGTCCAAATGTCCAGTTGCCAGCCTTGGTCACTTTCTATAAGACCAGACCTTCTGTCTCAAGGCCCAGTTTTCCATCAGCTAGCTGCCGCCTAGCTCCTTTACAATCCATAATGAATGCCTCTGCCAGGCTCATCTTCCTTGCACATTTATCTTCATCTGCCACACCTCTTTGCCAATCCCTTCACTGGCTTCCTCTTGCCTCCAGGATTAAACACACAATTCTCACTCTGACACACAAAGCATTCAATTGCACTGCTCCCCACTACATCTCAGACCTTGTCTCCAGATACTCTCCCTCCCGTCCCCTTCACTCCAAACAGGATCTCCTCCTCTCCTCCTCTCTTGTTACCTCCTCACATTCCCGTCTTCAAGATTTCTCCAGATTGGCACCCATCTTATGGAACTCTTTGCCTCGCTCCACAAGAATCTCCCCTAGTTTTAAAAGCTTCAAGTGCTCCCTGAAGACTCTACTATTCAGGGACGCTTACAACCTACACTAACCTTCCTATCTCCACTGCTATCCCCTAAAACCCCATAGCATGTAAGCCTATGAGCCCAGCTGTTTGTAGTTCATCTTCATAGCTGAAAATGTTAGCTCATGGATAAATAACTGGGTAAAAGATTAGGGAGCAATGAGTAGTAGTAAATGGATCATACTCAGATTGGACAAAGGTAATCAGTGGCGTCCCCCATGGATCAGTACTGGGCCCTGTTCTTTTTAATATTTTTATAAATGACTTGGAGCAAGGATTAAATAGCGACATCTCTATTTTTGCAGATGATACTAAGTTAAGTAAGGTCATTAGGTCAGAGCAGGACGAACTCTCTTTACAAAGGGATTTGCTAAAATTAGAACTATGGGCAAGTGAATGGAAAATGAGATTTAATATGGAAAAATGCAAGGTTCTACATTTTGGAAGTAAAAATAAGCAGGCTACATATTTTTTAAATGGGACAAGACTTAGCCAAACACAGGAGGAAAGGGATTTGGGAGTAGTAATAGATAACAAGCTAAAGATGGGTGCACAATGCAGGGCAGCGGCTTCAAAGGCTAATAAGATACTAGCATGTATTAAAAGAGGCATTGATTCAAGGGAGGAAAGCATAATTCTGTCATTATATAAAGCCCTGGTAAGACCTCACCTTGAGTTTGGAGTGCAGTTCTGGGGACCGATTGCTAAAAAAGATATTGCAGAACTAGAAAAAGTTCAGAGAAGGGCCACAAAGCTAATAAGGGGATTGGAGAAATTAACCTATGAGGAGAGGCTAGCCAAACTGGGTCTGTTTTCTTTAGAAAAAAGGCGCTTGAGAGGTGACATGATTACTTTATATAAATATATTCAAGGCCCATATACAGAGATGGCAGAAGCTCTGTTTATTCCAAGAAAATTGTTTCTGACAAGAGGTCATAATTTAAGGTTGGAGGAAAGGAGATTTAATCTCCTACAACGGAAACGTTTTTTCACTGTAAGAGTAATAAAATTGTGGAACTCATTACCAAAGGAGGTAGTGAATGCCAATACCATAGATACATTTAAAAATAGTCTGTATACATTTCTGTATATAAACAAAATTAATGAATATGATTGCTAGTATTAAATGGGTCACATTTTAATGGGGTTATTTAAGCTTAACTGGAGCTTTTTGCAAGTATTTTAGATTTGTATAGGTTGAACTCAATGGACTTCAGTCTTTTTTCAACCTTATCTACTATGTTACTATGTATGTTACTATAAGAGCCGACTACAACAGTGCAACTCTCGGCAGGACCCTCTCTCCCCATGTGATACCTATAATTGTTTTTATATACCACCTATGTTCATAGCGCTACGGAACCTGTTGGCACTCTACAAATACCTGATAATAATAATAATCAGGGTCTCAAATCTCTTAATTTGAAGGCATGGAAATTGAACTCTTAGTTCTTAGTCATAGACGTTTCTCTGACTCAGTAATTAACACTATGATACAGGCTTGTAAGTCTGTTTCAAGTAAGATTTATCATAGGGTTTGGAAAACTTATATTTATTGGTGTTCCACTCATGATTATTCTTGGCATTTATTTACAATTCCTAGGATTTTACAGTTTCTTCAGGATGGTTTGGATAATTGTTTGTCTGCTAATACTTTAAATAAGACAGAAAGAGCAGAGATTTGTCCTTTCAAAGTGAAAGCAAACTTTGGTGAATGAAAGCCCGTTTTTAAAAATACTATTAAAAACTGGGGCACTTTCATTCATCAAAGTTTACAAAGCAACCGTTTTGTTAAAAAAATTACCTTTTTCTATTACAAAGATATGACGAGTCCACGAATTTCATCCTTACTTGTGGGATATTAACCTCCTGCTAACAGGAAGTGGCAAAGAGCACCAAAGCAGAACTGTATATATAGCCCCTCCCCTTCCCCTCCACCCCTAGTCATTCTCTTTGCCTGTGTTATACTAGGAAGACATGGTAAAGTGAGGTGTTAGTTTTAGTTTCTTCAATCAAGAAGTTTTTTATTTTAAATGGTACCGGTGCGTACTATTTTCCTCAGGGGGATATGAAAAAGATTTCTGCCCTGAGGTTTGATGATCTTAGCATTTGTAACTAAGATCCACGCTGGTTCCCACAAGACTTCTGAAGGTAACCATGAGACATCTTCAGTGTGGAGACCGGTTTCATGCTACAAGCATTATTAAGGTATGTGCAGCCTATTTTTCTGAGGAGACTTGGTGTATCAGAACTGGCTGGCATTATTTCCCTGTATGGGAATGGGGTAAGCAGTAAAACCTATTTTAATAAGAGGGGTGTTACTGGAGTCCCTATTTTATATTTATCATTAGCTGATATTTGGGCATTATGTGACATGGGAGACAATATAAAAAACGATGTTTTATGTTTTTTATTTTTGGCACTTAAAACTTATTGGTTTTATGCTTGAGGGTTATATTGTGTGTATTTTTACTTTAGTGAAAAACTGCATTTCCATGTGGTTTTGTTTGGGCCTACTCTGACTTTTGACCTTAAGGGTCAGGCTTAGCAGCAGGCTTAGCAGCAGCAAACAGTAACTCGGTGGCTCCTGGACTGTGTAGCTGGTCTGAAGGGTTGGAAACTTGATTCGAAGTACCCTGGGGGCAGGTAGGCGCCACAGCAGAGCTGTGGCGAGGTGCAGAGTGTATTTTTATCTATCTTTTGACTACATGTTGATATAAGTACTTCTAAAGCCTTATTTCTGCCCTTGCTTCTGGGTACAGTAATGTTTGTATTAACCAACAATATTAAGTTAAATTTTTTAATAATTTAACGTTTTTTGTGCATTTTGGAAAAATTGTTCACTTTTTCTTTTCTTAAAGGCACAGTACACGTTTTTCCTAATGTTTATTTTATGCTATAAATAAGTGTTTAAACTACGTTTGTGGTATTACTAGTCTGTTCAACATGTCTGACATTGAGGTTTCTCATTGTTCTATGTGTTTAGAAGCTATTGTGCAACCCCCTCTAACATTGTGTAACTTTTGTACTGAAAGGGCTTTACAATGTAAAAAGCATATTTCTTTCATGTAATTAACAAGAGTCCATGAGCTAGTGACGTATGGGATATACATTCCTACCAGGAGGGGCAAAGTTTCCCAAACCTTAAAATGCCTATAAATACACCCCTCACCACACCCACAAATCAGTTTTTACAAACTTTGCCTCCAAGGGAGGTGGTGAAGTAAGTTTGTGCTAGATTCTACGTTGATATGCGCTCCGCAGCAAGTTGGAGCCCGGTTTTCCTCTCAGCGTGCAGTGAATGTCAGAGGGATGTGAGGAGAGTATTGCCTATTGAATGCAGTGATCTCCTTCTACGGGGTCTATTTCATAAGGTTCTCTGTTATCGGTCGTAGAGATTCATCTCTTACCTCCCTTTTCAGATCGACGATATACTCTTATATTTACCATTTCCTCTACTGATTCTCGTTTCAGTACTGGTTTGGCTTTCTACAAACATGTAGATGAGTGTCCTGGGGTAAGTAAGTCTTATTTTCTGTGACACTCTAAGCTATGGTTGGGCACTTTATTTATAAAGTTCTAAATATATGTATTCAAACATTTATTTGCCTTGACTCAGAATGTTCAACTTTCCTTATTTCCAGACAGTCAGTTTCATATTTGGGATTATGCTTTAAATTATCATATTTTTTCTTACCTCAAAAATTTGACTTTTTTCTCTGTGGGCTGTTAGGCTCGCGGGGGCTGAAAATGCTTCATTTTATTGCGTCATTCTTGGCGCGGACTTTTTTGGCGCAAAAAATTATTTTCCGTTTCCGGCGTCATACGTGTCGCCGGAAGTTGCGTCATTTTTGACGTTATTTTGCGCCAAAAATTTCGGCGTTCCGGATGTGGCGTCATTTTTGGCGCTAAAAGCATTTAGGCGCCAAATAATGTGGGCGTCTTATTTGGCGCCAAAAAAATATGGGCGTCGCTTTTGTCTCCACATTATTTCAGTCTCATTTTTCATTTGCTTCTGGTTGCTAGAAGCTTGATGTTTGGCATTTTTTTCCCATTCCTGAAACTGTCTTATAAGGAATTTGATCTATTTTGCTTTATATGTTGTTTTTTCTCTTACATATTGCAAGATGTCTCACGTTGCATCTGAGCCAGAAGATACTACAGGAAAACCTCTGCCTGCTGGATCTACCAAAGCTAAGTGTATCTGCTGTAAATTTTTGGTAGCTATTCCTCCAGCTGTTGTTTGTAATAATTGTCATGACAAACTTGTTAAAGCAGATAATATTTCCTTTAGTGATGTACCATTGCCTGTTGCAGTTCCCTCAACATCTAAGGTGCAGAATGTTCCTGATAACATAAGAGATTTTGTTTCTGAATCCATAAAGAAGGCTTTGTCTGTTATTTCTCCTTCTAGTAAACGTAAAAAGTCTTTTAAATCTTCTCTCTCTACAGATGAATTTTTAAATGAACACCATCATTCTGATTCTTTGGACTCTTCTGGTTCAGAGGATTCTGTCTCAGAGATTGATGCTGATAAATCTTCACATTTATTTAAGATGGAATTTATTCGCTCTTTACTTAAAGAAGTACTAATTGCGTTAGAAATAGAGGATTCTAGTCCTCTTGATACTAATTCTATACGTTTGGATAAGGTTTTTAAAGCTCCTGCGGTTATTCCAGAAGTCTTTCCTGTTCCTAATGCTATTTCTGCGGTAATTGCTAAGGAATGGGATAAATTGGGTAATTCATTTACTCCTTCTAAACGTTTTAAGCAATTATATCCTGTTCCGACTGACAGGTTAGAATTTTGGGACAAAATCCCTAAAGTTGATGGGGCTATTTCTACCCTTGCTAAACGTACTACCATTCCTACGTCAGATGGTACCTCGTTTAAGGATCCTTTAGATAGAAAAATTGAATCTTTTCTAAGAAAAGCTTATCTATGTTCAGGTAATCTTCTTAGACCTGCTATATCATTGGCTGATGTTGCTGCAGCTTCAACTTTTTGGTTGGAAACTCTAGCGCAACAAGTAACAAATCGTGATTCTCATGATATTATTATTCTTCTCCAGCATGCTAATAATTTCATCTGTGATGCCATTTTTGATATTATTAGAGTTGATGTTAGATTTATGTCTCTGGCTATCTTAGCCAGAAGAGCTTTATGGCTTAAGACTTGGAATGCTGATATGGCTTCTAAATCAACTCTACTTTCCATTTCTTTCCAGGGAAACAAATTATTTGGTTCTCAGTTGGATTCTATTATTTCAACTGTTACTGGTGGGAAAGGAACTTTTTTACCACAGGATAAAAAGTCTAAAGGTAAAAACAGGGCTAACAATCGTTTTCGTTCCTTTCGTTTCAACAAAGAACAAAAGCCTGATCCTTCGTCCTCAGGAGCAGTTTCAGTTTGGAAACCATCTCCAGTCTGGAATAAATCCAAGCCTGCTAGAAAGGCAAAGCCTGCTTCTAAGTTCACATGAAGGTACGGCCCTCATTCCAGTTCAGCTGGTAGGGGGCAGGTTACGTTTTTTCAAAGAAATTTGGATCAATTCTGTTCACAATCTTTGGATTCAGAACATTGTTTCAGAAGGGTACAGAATTGGTTTCAAGATGAGACCTCCTGCAAAGAGATTTTTTCTTTCCCATGTCCCAGTAAATCCAGTGAAAGCTCAAGCATTTCTGAATTGTGTTTCAGATCTAGAGTTGGCTGGAGTAATTATGCCAGTTCCAGTTCCGGAACAGGGGATGGGGTTTTATTCAAATCTCTTCATTGTACCAAAGAAGGAGAATTCCTTCAGACCAGTTCTGGATCTAAAATTATTGAATCGTTATGTAAGGATACCAACGTTCAAGATGGTAACTGTAAGGACTATATTGCCTTTTGTTCAGCAAGGGAATTATATGTCCACAATAGATTTACAGGATGCATATCTGCATATTCCGATTCATCCAGATCATTATCAGTTCCTGAGATTCTCTTTTCTAGACAAGCATTACCAATTTGTGGCTCTACCGTTTGGCCTTGCTACAGCTCCAAGAATTTTCACAAAGATTCTCGGTGCCCTTCTGTCTGTAATCAGAGAACAGGGTATTGTGGTATTTCCTTATTTGGACGATATCTTGGTACTTGCTCCGTCTTTACATTTAGCAGAGTCTCATACGAATCGACTTGTGTTGTTTCTTCAAGATCATGGTTGGAGGATCAATTTACCAAAAAGTTCTTTGATTCCTCAAACAAGGGTAATCTTTCTGGGTTTCCAGATAGATTCAGTGTCCATGACTTTGTCTTTAACAGACAAGAGACGTCTAAAATTGATTACAGCCTGTCGAAACCTTCAGTCTCAATCATTCCCTTCGGTAGCCTTATGCATGGAAATTCTAGGTCTTATGACTGCTGCATCGGACGCGATCCCCTTTGCTCGTTTTCACATGCGACCTCTTCAGCTCTGTATGCTGAACCAATGGTGCAGGGATTACACGAAGATATATCAATTAATATCTTTAAAACCGATTGTTCGGCACTCTCTAACGTGGTGGACAGATCACCATCGTTTAATTCAGGGGGCTTCTTTTGTTCTTCCGACCTGGACTGTAATTTCAACAGATGCAAGTCTCACAGGTTGGGGAGCTGTGTGGGGATCTCTGACAGTACAAGGAGTTTGGGAATCTCAGGAGGTGAGATTACCGATCAATATCTTGGAACTCCGTGCAATTTTCAGAGCTCTTCAGTTTTGGCCTCTTCTGAAGAGAGAATCGTTCATTTGTTTTCAGACAGACAATGTCACAACTGTGGCATACATCAATCATCAAGGAGGGACTCACAGTCCTCTGGCTATGAAAGAAGTATCTCGAATTCTGGTTTGGGCGGAATCCAGCTCCTGTCTAATCTCTGCGGTTCATATCCCAGGTTTAGACAATTGGGAAGCGGATTATCTCAGTCGCCAAACGTTGCATCCGGGCGAATGGTCTCTTCACCCAGAGGTATTTCTTCAGATTGTTCAAATGTGGGGGCTCCCAGAGATAGATCTGATGGCCTCTCATCTAAACAAGAAACTTCCCAGGTATCTGTCCAGATCCCGGGATCCTCAGGCGGAGGCAGTGGATGCATTATCACTTCCTTGGAAGTATCATCCTGCCTATATCTTTCCGCCTCTAGTTCTTCTTCCAAGAGTAATCTCCAAGATTCTAAGGGAATGCTCGTTTGTTCTGCTAATAGCTCCGGCATGGCCTCACAGGTTTTGGTATGCGGATCTTGTCCGGATGGCATCTTGCCAACCATGGACTCTTCCGTTAAGACCAGACCTTCTGTCGCAAGGTCCTTTTTTCCATCCGGATCTGAAATCCTTAAATTTAAAGGTATGGAGATTGAACGCTTGATTCTTGGTCATAGAGGTTTCTCTGACTCCGTGATTAATACTATGTTACAGGCTCGTAAATCTGTATCTCGAGAGATATATTATAGAGTCTGGAAGACTTATATTTCTTGGTGTCTTTCTCATCATTTTTCTTGGCATTCTTTTAGAATACCGAGAATTTTACAGTTTCTTCAGGATGGTTTAGATAAGGGTTTGTCCGCGAGTTCTTTGAAAGGACAAATCTCCGCTCTTTCTGTTCTTTTTCACAGAAAGATTGCTATTCTTCCTGATATTCATTGTTTTGTACAAGCTTTGGTTCGTATAAAACCTGTCATTAAGTCAATTTCTCCTCCATGGAGTTTGAATTTGGTTCTGGGTGCTCTTCAAGCTCCTCCGTTTGAACCTATGCATTCTTTGGACATTAAATTACTTTCTTGGAAAGTTTTGTTCCTTTTGGCCATCTCTTCTGCTAGAAGAGTTTCTGAATTATCTGCTCTTTCGTGTGAGTCTCCTTTTCTGATTTTTCATCAGGATAAGGTGGTGTTGCGAACTTCTTTTGAATTTTTACCTAAGGTTGTGAATTCCAACAACATTAGTAGAGAAATTGTGGTTCCTTCATTATGTCCTAATCCTAAGAATTCTAAGGAGAAATCATTGCATTCTTTGGATGTTGTTAGAGCTTTGAAATATTATGTTGAAGCTACGAAATCTTTCCGTAAGACTTCTAGTCTATTTGTTATCTTTTCCGGTTCTAGGAAAGGCCAGAAAGCTTCTGCCATTTCTTTGGCATCTTGGTTGAAATTTTTAATTCATCTTGCCTATGTTGAGTCGGGTAAAATTCCGCCTCAAAGAATTACAGCTCATTCTACTAGGTCAGTTTCTACTTCCTGGGCGTTTAGGAATGAAGCTTCGGTTGACCAGATCTGCAAAGCAGCAACTTGGTCCTCTTTGCATACTTTTACTAAATTCTACCATTTTGATGTATTTTCTTCTTCTGAAGCAGTTTTTGGTAGAAAAGTTCTTTAGGCAGCGGTTTCAGTTTGAATCTTCTGCTTATGTTTTTTGTTAAACTTTATTTTGGGTGTGGATTATTTTCAGCAGGAATTGGCTGTCTTTATTTTATCCCTCCCTCTCTAGTGACTCTTGTGTGGAAAGATCCACATCTTGGGTAGTCATTATCCCATACGTCACTAGCTCATGGACTCTTGTTAATTACATGAAAGAAAACATAATTTATGTAAGAACTTACCTGATAAATTCATTTCTTTCATATTAACAAGAGTCCATGAGGCCCACCCTTTTTTGTGGTGGTTATGATTTTTTTGTATAAAGCACAATTATTCCAATTCCTTATTTTATATGCTTCGCACTTTTTTTCTTGTCACCCCACTTCTTGGCTATTCGTTAAACTGATTTGTGGGTGTGGTGAGGGGTGTATTTATAGGCATTTTAAGGTTTGGGAAACTTTGCCCCTCCTGGTAGGAATGTATATCCCATACGTCACTAGCTCATGGACTCTTGTTAATATGAAAGAAATGAATTTATCAGGTAAGTTCTTACATAAATTATGTTTTTAAATAAAGTAAGTTTATAAGTAGGGATGATTCTCAGTCTGAAGAGAATCAGGATATGCCATCCAATTCTCCCCAAGTGTCACAACCTTTTATGTCCACACAAGCGACGCCTAGTACTTCTAGTGCGTCTAATTCCTTTACTCTGCAGGAGATGGCTGCAGTTATGTCAACTACCCTTACAGAGGTATTGTCTAAATTACCAGTGTTGCAGGGTAAACGCAGTAGGTCAAGTATTAATGTAAATACTGAATCCTCTGATGCTTTATTAGCTATTTCCGATGTTCCCTCACAGTGCTCTGAGTTGGGGATCAGGGAATTACTTACTGTCTGAGGGTGAAATTTCTGATTCAGGGAATGTTTTGCCTCAGACAGATTCGGATGCTATGTCATTTAAATTTAAGCTTGAACACCTCCGCCTGTTGCTTAGGGAGGTTTTAGCGACTCTGGATGATTGTGATCCTATTGTGATTCCTCCAGAGAAATTGTGTAAAATGGATAAAAATTTGGAAGTTCCTATTTACACTGATGTTTTTCCGGTTCCTAAGAGAATTTCGGAAATTATTAGTAAGGAATGGGATAGACCAGGTATACCGTTTTCTCCCTCTCCTAATTTTAAGAAAATGTTTCCTATATCAGATACCATTTGGGACTCATGGCAAATGGTCCCTAAGGTAGAGGGAGCTATATCTTCCCTAGCTAAACGTACTACTATACCCATTGAGTGCTTTCAAGGATCCTATGGATAAGAAAACTAGAGGGTCTACTAAAGAAATTATTTGTTAATCAGGGATTTCTCTTACAACCTACGGCTTGCATTGTTCCAGTAACTACTGCAGCAGCTTTTTGGTTTGAGTCTCTAGAAGAGTCTCTTAAGGTTGAGACTCCATTAGATGACATTCTAGATAGAATTAAGGCTCTTAAGCTAGATAATTCTTTTATTACTGATACCGCTTTTCAAATTGCTAAATTAGTGGCAAAAAATGCAGGATTTGCTATTTTAGCACGTAGAGCATTGTGGCTCAAATCTTGGTCTGCTGATGTGTCATCAAAACATAAGGGCCAGAATTGAAGGAGATCATTTCTGATATTACAGGAGGTAAGGGCCATGCCCTACCTCAGGATAGGTCGGTTAAAATGAGGGGTAAACAGAATAATTTTTGTTTCTTTCGGGAACTTTAAAGGAGGACCCCACGCTTCTTCCACAAAGCAGCATGAAGGGGTGGCCCCCAATCCGGGACCAGATCTAGTAGGGGGCAGACTTTCTTTCTTTGCTCAGGCTTGGGCAAGAGATGTTCAGGATTCCTGGGCACTAGAAATAGTGACCCACGGTTATCAATTGGAATTCAATGATTTTCTCCCAAGAGGGAGATTTCATCTTTCAAAATTATCTGCAAACCAGATAAAGAGAGAGGCATTCTTACGCTGTGTAAAATACCTTTTTACTATGGGAGTAATCTGTCATGTTTCAAAATTGGAACAGGGACAGGGGTTTTACTCAAACCTTTTTGTGGTCCCCAGAAAAGAGGGAACGTTCAGACCCATTTTGGACCTCAAGTGTCTAAACAAATTTCTATGAGTTCCATCATTTAAGATTTTGCCAATGATCCATGAGGGTCAATATATGACTACCGTGGATTTAAAGGATGCTTACCTTCATATTCCAATCCACAAAGATCATCATCGGTTTCTAAGGTTTGCCTTCCTGGACAAACATTATCAGTTTGTGGCTCTTCCTTTCGGGTTGGCCACAGCACCCAGAATCTTCACAAAGGTTCTAGGGTCTCTTTTCGAGGTTCTCAGACCGCAAGGGATAACGGTGGCGCCTTATCTGGACGATATTCTGATTCAGGCGTCAACATATCATCTGACAAAATCTCACACGGACACAGTGTTGTCTTTTCTGAGAACTCACGGATGGAAGGTAAACATAGAGAAGAGTTCACTTGTTCCACAGACAAGGGTTCCTTTCTTGGGAACTCTAATAGACTCGGTAGCCATGAAAGTATTTCTGACGGAGGTCAGAAAATCAAAGATTTTGAATGCTTGCCGAGCACTTCTGTCCATTCATTGGCCATCATTGGCTCAGTGTATGGAGGTAATCGGATTAATGGTAGCGGCAATGGACATTGTTCCGTTTGCTCGCTTTCATCTCAGACCACTGCAACTGTGCATGCTCGGTCAGTGGAATGGGGATTATGCGGATTTATCTCCAAAGATAATTCTTGATCAAGAGACCAGAAACTCTTTTCTTTGGTGGTTGTCGCCAGATCATCTGTCCTAGGGGACTTGTTTCCGCAGACCCTTGTGGGTGATAGTGACAACAGATGCCAGCCTTCTGGGCTGGGGTGCAGTTTGGAACTCCCTGAAGGCTCAGGGTGTTTGGACTCAGGTGGAGTCTCTACTTCCAATCAATATTATGGAACTGAGAGCAATATTCAATGCGCTTCAGGCATGGCCTCAGTTGGCTTTGGCCAAATTCATCAGATTCCAGTCGGACAACATAACAACTGTGGCATATGTCAATCATTGGGGGGAACAAGGAGTTCCTTAGCAATGATAGAAGTATCCAAGATAATCAGTTGGGCAGAGGCCCACTCTTGTCATCTGTAAGCGATCTACATCCCAGGGGTAGAGAACTGGGAAGCAGATTTTCTAAGTCGACAGACTTTTCATCCGGGGTAGTGGGAACTTCACCTGGAGGTATTTGCCTCATTGATTCTCAGATGGGGCTGACCGGAATTGGATTTGATGGTATCTCGTCAGAATGCCAAGCTTCCAAGATATGGATCCCGGTCAAGGGATCCTCAGGCCGAACTGATAGATGCCTTGGCAGTACCTTGATTGTTCAGCCTAGCTTATGTGTTTCCGCTGTTTCCTCTCCTCCCACGCGTGCTCGAATCAAACAGGAGAGAGCTTCAGTGATCCTGATAGCGCCACGCAGGACTTGGTATGCGGATCTAGTGGACATGTCCTCTCTGCCACCGTGGAAACTTCCAATGAGACAGGACCTTCTCATTCAAGGTCCTTTCCAACATCCAAATCTAATTTCTCTGCAACTGACTGCGTGGAGATTGAACGCTTGATTTTATCGAAGCGAGGATTCTCTGATTCAGTTATCTATACTTTGATACAGGCTAGAAAGCCTGTCACTAGAAATATCTATCATAAGATATGGCGTAAATATCTTTATTGGTGTGAATCCAAGGGTTACTCATGGAGTAAAGTTAGGATTCCTAGGATTGGAGAAAGGGTTATCAGCAAGTTCCTTAAAAGGACAAATTTCAGCTTTGTCAATCTGTTTCACAAACGTTTGGCAAATGTATCAGATGTTCAGTCTTTTTGTCAGGCTCTATCTAGAATTAAGCCTGTATTTAGACCTATTACTCCTCCCTGGAGTTTGAATTTAGTTCTTCGAGTTCTGCAAGAGGATCCATTTGAACCTATGCATTCCATAGATATTAAACTATTATCTTGGAAAGTTCTGTTTTTGGTTGCTATTTCTTCTGCTCGAAGAGTTTCTGAGCTTTCAGCATTACAGTGTGATTCGCCTTATCTCATATTTCATTCTGATAAGGTGGTTTTATGTACCAAACCTGGGTTCCTTCCTAAGCTTGTTTCGAATAAGAATATTAATCAGGAAATTGTTGTTCCTTCCTTGTGTCCTAATCCTTCTTCTAAGAGCGTCTGTTACATAACTTGGAAGTGGTCCATGCCCTAAAGTTTTACTTACAGGCAACTAAGGATTTCTGTCAATCATCTTCATTATTCATTGTTTATTTTGGAAAGCATAGGGGTCAGAAAGCTACGGCTACCTCTCTTTCTTTTTGGCTGAGAAGTATCATCCGTCTGGCATATGAGACTGCTGGACAGCAGCCTCCTGAAAGAATTACTGCTCATTCTACTAGGGCTGTGGCTTCCACATGGTCTTTTAAAAACGATGCATCTGTGGAACAGATTTGTAAGGCTGCTACTTGGTCGTCCCTTCACACTTTTTCCAAATTTTCCAAATTTGATACTTTTGCTTCTTCTGAGGCTATCTTTGGGAGAAAGGTTCTTCAAGCAGAGGTGCCTTCCATTTAGGTTCCTGTCTTGTCCCTCCCTTTCATCCGTGTCCTATTGCTTTGGTATTGGTTTCCCACAAGTAAGGATGAAATCCGTGGACTCGTCATATCTTTGTAAAAGAAAACTAAATTTATGCTTACCTGATAAATTACTTTCTTTTACGATATGACGAGTCCACGTCCCTCCCTGTTATTTTAAGACAGGTTTATTTTATTTTTGAAAACTTCAGTCACCTCTGCACCTTTTTAGCCTTTCCTTTTCTCTTCCTATAACCTTCGGCCGAATGACTGAGGGTGGAGGGGAAGGGGAGGGGCTATATATACAGCTCTGCTGTTGTGCTCTTTGCCACTTCCTGTTAGCAGGAGGTTAATTTCCCACAAGTAAGGATGAAATCCGTGGACTCGTCACATTGTAAAAGAAAGTAATTTATCAGGTAAGCATAAATTTAGTTTCTTTCATGTAATTGGCAAGAGTCCATGAGCTAGTGACATATGGGATATATAATCCTACCAGGAGGGGCAAAGTTTCCCAAACCTCAAAATGCCTATAAATACACCCCTCACCACACCCACAATTCAGTTTTACAAACTTTGCCTCCTATGGAGGTGGTGAAGTAAGTTTGTGCTAAGATTTCTACGTTGATATGCGCTTCTCAGCATTGTTGAAGCCCGATTCCTCTCAGAGTACAGCGAATGTCAGAGGGACGTGAAGGGAGTATCACTTATTGAATACAATGATTTCCCTAACAGGGGTCTATTTCATAGGTTCTCTGTTATCGGTCGTAGAGATTCATCTCCTACCTCCCTTTTCAGATCGACGATATACTCTCAATTTACCATTACCTCTACTGATAATTGTTTTAGTACTGGTTTGGCTATCTGCTATATGTGGATGGGTGTCTTTTGGTAAGTATGTTTTTATTTTCTTAAGACACCTCAGCTATGGTTTGGCACTTTATGCATTTATATAAAGTTCTAAATATATGTATTGTACTTATATTTGCCATGAGTCAGGTTCATATATTTCCTTCTGCAGACTGTCAGTTTCATATTTGGGGAATATAAACATCTTTTAAATATGAAATTTATTTCTTACCTGGGGTTTAGTCTTTTTTTCAATTAACTACTTCTTACAAATTGCGGGCGGTATTAGGCCCGCGGGTGCGACAAATGCTAAACTTTATTGCGTCATTTTTGGCGCAAATTTTTTTGGGCCCGAAAAAGTATGTCTATGATGCAAGTTCGTCATTTCCGGCATCATACTTGACGCCGAGACCTTTCACACTGTTGCGTCATTAGTGACGCCGAGACCTTTCACACTGTTGCGTCATTAGTGACGCGAGTGTGTCATTTCCGGTTAAACTTTTTTATTATTTCAATACCCCATTGATGTTTGCCTCTTGCTTTTTTCTATCAGAGGGCTATGCTATTTGGATTTTTTCCCATTCCTGAAACTGTCATATAAGGAAATAGATCATTTTGTTTTATATGTTGTTTTTTATCTTACATTTTGCAAGATGTCTCAACATGGTTCTGCCTCAGAAGCTTCTACTGAAACATTGCTGCCTTACATCGGTTCAACCAAAGCAAAGTGCATTTGTTGTAAAATTGTAGAAATTATCTCACCGAATGTCATTTATAATAGTTGTCATGATAATCTTTTACATGCAGATAGTGTATCCATTAGTAATAGTACATTGCCAGTTGCAGTTCCTTCAACTTCTAATGTGCATGATATACCTGTAAATTTTAACAAATTTGTTTCTGATTCTATTCAGAAGGCTTTGTCTGCATTTCCACCTTCAAATAAACGTAAAAGGTCTTTTAAAACTTCTCATTTAGTTTATGAAATTTCAAATGACCAACAACATAATAATGTATCCTCTTCTGATGAGGATCTATCTGATACAGAAGATCCTTCCTCAGACATTGACACTGACACATCTACTTATTTATTTAAAATAGAGTATATGCGTTCTTTATTAAAAGAAGTGTTAATTACTTTGGATATTGAGGTAACCAGTCCTCTTGACATTCAGTCTAATACACGTTTAAATGCTGTTTTTAAACCTCCTGTGGTTTTTCCAGGGGTTTTTCCTATTCCTAAGGCTATTTCTGATATGATTTCTAAAGGAATGGAATAAGCCAGGTACTTCTTTTTTTTTTTTTTTTAAATACTTTTTTATTGAGGGTTAAAGAAACATAGTCATACAAGTACTGTTAAAGAAGGGTTGTACAGTCATTACACTTCACGACAGTAAAGCGATACACAGTAAAGATTGCAGTTAATACAGGAGAGTGTGAAATTCAATAATAAAAATAACTGCCTTAGTAGGACCTTCAAAATACATCAAAAGATACCAGACTCTAACCCACATTTTTTGTTTTTTGTTTTGTTTACCTCCTTGAAACTGATGAAGCCACTTTTGGGCCTCCAAGGTAGCTAGTAAAAAAGATAATAGGAGAATTGCAAACATGTAAGGCCACTTTTGGACCTTCATAAACCATTTTAACTATAAATATAACAAATATATATGAATATAACTTTATATAGCATAAATATACTCAACAGTGCAATGTATCAGTTGAAAGTAGTCAGACCACCCTTTCCATTACCAAGTTTTGTGTGTGGAGGGGTTTGGAGCGAACAATTATACTAAACTCAGTAAAGGAAAGGCTAAATATGTATAGGAACCTTTTCTGTCTCGCTTAACAGGGAAATATGTAGTATCATGAAATAGAGAGAATAAACTACACATAAAGTTGCAGGTTATAGAACAAAAAACAACAACAAACCTATTATATAGGAACTCTATAGGGGATATACAGGCTATAGGTAAGGGGTGACTCCAAGGAATTATTTGAGTTATCACTTACAGAGCAAATAATAAACAGCTATTCTATAGACTTGTGAGTGTTAACAAATAATTAACTATACTAAAGACTGTCAATAGCTCAAAGAGAACAGACATCAATCCCCCTGAGGTTTTTGCAATTTTGGAATAGACTTCAAACATCAATTAGTCAGCACCTAGATATTATATACCTTACGCCCAGGAGTGTGCACAGTCTAGGTAAACTAAGGTTATGCATTGACTTGAGGACTTCTCTGAAATAATACATTAGATTATAATAACAACCCTGTTTGAGGCTGTCCCAGAACAAATAAAATTAGGGTATGCAGAGGATGTATGGAACGATGTAAATACAGGTTACCCTACACCAACACGGACCACTTTGAAGTCTGTTCCCCTCCAAATATCCACCACGGGCAACAGTCCTGCACGTGTATTTGTTGTGCTCCACAAAGCAGATATAGTAGTCCCCCTGCAAATAACGTGCTGAAGGAAAAGATTTTGGGGAGCGTCTTTGTGGTCTCTTACCCCCTCCCCAGAAGTGAGCAATTGTGGCTTCCGAGTATGGATCCCCTTCATTCCCAAAAGACTTGTACCAGCGGAGGAGGGCTGGCGCTGCAAAACATCTTCTCTCTCCAACAGCAAGATCAAGATGGCTGTGTATATTTGAGAGCAGCTTTGTCCCTGGTAATCGCCATGTCCTGAGTTACGAGTGGGGGATGGAGGGACAAATGGCGTCCACTTTGTAGATCGGCTAGGCAAGGACCGCTGGTAAGCTTTGGGGGAAGCCAGTCAACTTTCCCGGACTGTCTGCCAGCTTTTGCACTGTGGGTCTGTGGGGATAGTCACAGACCGGGCGATCTCACTGCTCACAATCTCAGATGCCGCCAGGGATCCTCGCGGTACTGCATCAGCAGAGTTAAGCACGTTGCCCTCACCAGTGTCGGTTAGCACTAAAGATGACCCTACATTCGCTTGGTCAAATAGGTTAGGTGCCGGCTCGATTGTGATCTCGCCCTGGGGTATGACTCGTTCTGGGTCCAGCTCTTTTTCATATGCTGGGATTCCTAGAAGTATAGATACATCGCTGTGAGGTGCTGTCATTGGCAGCGAGCTGTTACGGTGCTCCGTTATTGATTCAGACCATCTCACAGTTTGATCTATGTGTTTATGGCTTGTAGCTTGGAGTAAGTTGCATAGTGCAAGTTCTAAACTTTTATAATGGTTTTCTATAAGTTGTGTAACTTTGATTTCCCACTTGTTCAAGGCCTCCATGTTCAGATATTTAAGGCGGCACAGACAGCAGTGCAAGTATTTTGTTACGCTCCAGATCCTTTACAGGAACCTCTTCTGTATCTGAACTTGCTTCGTAGATGCAGAAGTGTGTGAAAATGGCTTCCAATCTTTGAGAAGAAGTTTGTCACATAGCTGACTCAACAAACATAGGCATGAACTCTGTCGAAGTTTCCACTCTTAGAGTATAGCTGTTAACAGTAAAAGATATCTGCTTCTGGGTAGGAAGTATTGAAAATTTACTATTAAAAATCTCATATAAATAATGTCTGGCTCAGAAAGCCGCATTGAGTGTAGGCTCCGCCCCCCCAGGTACTTCTTTTATTCCTTCTTCAAGGTTTAAAAATTGTATCCTTTACCAGCAAAATCTATAGAGTTTTGGGAAAAGATCCCCAAAGTTGATGGGGCTATTTCTACTCTTTCTAAACGTACCACTATTCCTATGGAGGATAGTACTTCCTTTAAGGATCCTTTAGATAGGAAGCTTGAATCTTATCTAAGGAAGGCCTATTTATATTCAGGTCATCTTCTTAGACCTGCAATTTCTTTGGCTGATGTTGCAGCTGCATCAACTTTCTGGTTGGAGAATTTAGCGTAACAGGAATTGGATTCTGTCTTATCTAGCATTATTCGCTTACTGCAATATGCTAATCATTTTATTTATGATGCTATAGTTGATATTATCAAAATTGATGTTAGATCCATGTCTTTAGCTATTTTAGCTAGAAGAGCTTTGTGGCTTAAATCCTGGAATGCTGATATGACATCTAATTCTAGATTACTATCTCTTTCTTTCCAAGGTAATAATTTATTTGGGTCCCAGTTGGATTCTATTATTTCAACTGTTAGTGATGGAAAGGGAGTTTTTCTGCCTCGGGATAAAAAACCTAAGGGTAAATTTAAGGCTTCTAACTGTTTTCGTTCCTTTCGTCAGAATAAGGAACAAAAAAGTTCAATCCTTCCACCAAGGAATCTGCCTCCAATTGGAAGCCTTCCTCAAATTGGAATAAATCCAAGCCTTTTAGAAAACCAAAGTCAGCCCCTAAGTCCGCATGAAGGTGCGGCCCTCATTCCAGCTCAGCTGGTAGGGGGCAGATTAAGGTTTTTAAAGGATATTTGGATAAAATCTGTTCAAAATCAATGGATTCAGAGCATTGTCTCTCAAGGGTATCAAATAGGATTCAGAGTAAGACCTCCTGTGAGAAGATTTTTTCTCTCACGTATCCCAGTAAATCCAGTAACAGCTCAGGCTTTCCTGAAGTGTGTTTCAGACCTGGAGTCTTCAGGGGTAATCATACCAGTTCCTCTTCTGGAACAAGGTTTGGGGTTTTATTCAAATCTATTCATTGTCCCAAAGAAGGAAAATTTATTCAGACCAGTTCTGGATCTGAAAATTTTGAATCGTTATGTAAGAGTACCAACTTTCAAGATGGTGACTATAAGGACTATTCTGCCTTTTGTTCAGCAAGGACATTATATGTCCACAATAGACTTGCAGGATGCATACCTTTATATTCCGATTCATCCAGAACATTATCAGTTTCTGAGATTCTTTTTTCTAGACAAGCATTACCAATTTGTTGCTCTTCCATTTGGCCTAGCAACAGCTCCAAGAATATTTTCAAAGGTTCTGGGTGCCCTACTCTCTGTAATCAGAGAACAGGGTATTGCGGTGTTTCCTTATTTGGACAATATCTTGGAACTAGCTCAGTCTTTACGTTCTGCAGAATCTCACACAAATCAACTAGTGTTGTTTCTTCGTAAACATGGTTGGAGGATCAATTTACCAAAGAGTTTCTTGATTCCTCAGACAAGGGTCACCTTTTTAGGCTTCCAAATAGATTCAGTGTCCATGACTCTGTCTCTAACAGACAAGAGATGTTTAAAATTGGTTGCAGCCTGCCCGCACCTTCAGTCTCAGTCATTCCCTTCAGTGGCTATGTGCATGGAAGTTTTAGGTCTCATGACTGCAGCATAGGACTCGATCCCCTTTGCTCGTTTTCACATGAGACCTCTACAGCTTTGTATGCTGAATAAATGGTGCAGGGATTATACAAAGATATCACAATTAATATACTTAAATCCCAATGTACGACACTCTCTGACATGGTGGATAGATCACCATTGTTTAGTTCAAGGAGCTTCTTTTGTTCGGCCAACCTGGACTGTGATCACAATAGATGCAAGTCTCTCAGGTTGGGGAGCTGTTTGGGGATCTCTGACAGCACAAGGGGTTTGGAAATCTCAAGAGGCGAGATTACCATTAAATATTTTAGAACTCCGTGCAATTCTCAGAGCTCTTCAGTTTTGGCCTCTGTTAAAGAGAGAACTGTTCATTGTTTTCAAACAGACAATATCACAACAGTGGCATATGTCAATCATCAGGGTGGGTCTCACAGTCCCCAAGCTATGAAATAAGTATCTTGAATACTTGGCGGAATCCTGCTCCTGTCTAATCTCTGCGGTGGGAAGCGGATTATATCAGCCGCCAGACTTTACATCCAGGGGAGTGGTCTCTCCATCCAGATGTGTTTTCTCAGATTGTTCAGATGTGGGGTCTTCCAGAGATAGATCTCATGGCCTCTCATCTAAACAAGAAACTTCCCAGATACCTGTCTAGGTCCAGGGATGTTCAGGCGGAATCAGTGGATGCACTAACACTTCCTTGGTGTTATCATCCTGCTTACATCTTCCCGCCTCTAGTTCTCCTTCCAAGAGTGATCTCCAAAATCATCATGGAACAGTCTTTTGTGTTGCTGGTGGCTCCAGCATGGCCACACAGGTTTTGGTATGCAGATCTGGTTCGGATGTCCAGTTGCCTGCCTTGGCCACTTCCGTTACGGCCGAACCTACTATCTCAAGGTCCGTTTTTCCATCAGGATCTCAATTCATTAAATTTGAAGGTATGGAAATTGAACGCTTAGTTCTAAGTCATAGAGGTTTCTCTGACTCAGTGATTAACACTATGTTACAAGCTCGTAAATCTGTCTCTAGAAAGATTTATTATAGAGTTTGGAAGACTTCCATTTCATGGTGTTCTTCTCATAAATTCTCCTGGCATTCTTTTAGAATTCGTAGAATTTTACAGTTCCTTCAGGATGGTTTGTATAAGGGTTTGTCTGCAAGTTCCTTGAAAGGTCAAATCTCTGCTCTTTCTGTTTGATTTCACAGAAAGATTGCTATACTTCCTGATATTCACTGTTTTGTACAGGCTTTAGTTCATATTAAGCCTGTCATTAAATCAATTTCTCCTCCTTGGAGTCTTAATTTGGTTCTGAAGGCTTTACAGGCTCCTCCATTTGAGCCTATGCATTCTTTGGACATTAAACTACTTTCTTGGAAAGTGTTGTTCCTCTTGGCTATCTCTTCTGCTAGAAGAGTTTCTGAGCTATCTGCTCTTTCTTGTGAGTCTCCTTTTCTGATTTTTCATCAGGATAAGGCAGTTATGCGGACTTCTTTTCAATTTTTACCTAAGGTTGTGAATTCTAACAACATTAGTAGAGAAATTGTTGTCCCTTCCTTATGTCCTAATCCTAAGAATTCTTTGTAGAGATCCTTACATTCTTTGGATGTGGTAAGAGCTTTGAAATATTATGTGGAAGCTACAAAAGATTTCAGGAAGACTTCAAGTCTATTTGTTTTATTTTCTGGTCCTAGGAAAGGTCAGAAGGCTTCTGCTATTTTCTTGGCTTCTTGGTTGAAACTTTTTATTCATCAAGCTTATTTAGAGTCGGGTCAGGCCCCGCCTCAAATAATTACTGCTCATTCTACTAGATCAGTCTCCACTTCGTGGGCCTTTAAGAATGAAGCTTCAGTTGATCAGATTTGCAAAGCGGCGACTTGGTCCTCTTTGCATACATTTACTAAATTCTACTGTTTTGATGTATTTGCTTCTTCGGAAGCAGTTTTTGGTAGAAAAGTTCTCCAGGCAGCTTTTTCAGTTTGATTCTTCTGCTTTGATTTAAGTTTTTTTCTTTCAAAAATGAAAATAAACTTATTTTTTTGGCTTGTGGATTAATTTTTCAGTGAAATATGGCTGTTTTTATTTTTATTCCCTCCCTCTCTAGTGACTCTTAAGTGGAAGACTCCATATCTTGGGTATTGATATCCCATATGTCACTAGCTCATGGACTCTTGCCAATTACATGAAAGAAAACATAATTTATGTAAGAACTTACCTGATAAATTCATTTCTTTCATATTGGCAAGAGTCCATGAGGCCCACCCTTTTTATGGTGGTTATGATTTTTTGTATAAAGCACAATTATTTCCAAATTTCCTTTGTTGATGCTTTCTACTCCTTTCTTTATCACCCCACTGCTTGGCTATTCGTTAAACTGAATTGTGGATGTGGTGAGGGGTGTATTTATAGACATTTTGAGGTTTTGGAAACTTTGCCCCTCCTGGTAGGATTGTATATCCCATATGTCACTAGCTCATGGACTCTTGCCAATATGAAAGAAATGAATTTAACAGGTAAGTTTTTACATAAATTATGTTTTTTTCTTTTCAATGCTACAGCAGCTTCCCCCACCTAGAGATCCTCTATTCACACGTCAGCAATGACTAATCCTGCTTCCTCCAATCACAGCTTTCCCCCAGGGTAGTCATTGCCTGAGGCCATGCTGTGATTGGAGGAAGCCAGATTAGTTATTGCTGACGTGTGAATAGAGGCTCTCTAGGTGGGGGTAGCTGCTGTAGCAGTGAAAAGAAAAAAAGGTAATTTTTTTAACAAAATGGCTGCTTTGTAAACTTTGATGAATGAAAGTGCCCCTGTTTATAATAGTATTTTTAAAAAACGTGCTTTCATTCACCAAAGTTTACCTTCATTTTAATAGAAAGATTGCTAAGCTTCCTGATATTCACTGTTTTGTTCAGGCTTTGATTCTTATCTAGCCTGTTATTTAATCAGTTTCTCCTCCTTGGAGTCTCAATTTGCAAATATCTGATTTTTCTATCAAGATAAAGCTGTTTTGCTGACTTTTTTTTGTTACTTCCTTGTGTCCTAATCCTAAGAATACTCTTGAAAGGTCTTTACATTCTTTGGATGTGGTAAGAGCTTTGAAATATTATGTTGAGACTACTAAAGATTTCAGAAAGACTTCTAGTCTATTTTTTTTTTTTTTTTTTCTGGTTCCAGAAAAAGTCAGAAAGTTTCTGCCATTTCCTTGGCATCTTTGTTGAAGCTTTTGATTAACAAAGCCTATTTGGAGGTGGTGCAGTCTCCGCCTCAGCGTATTACAGCTCATTCTACTAGATTAGTCGCCACATCTTGGGCTTTGAAGAATGAAGCTTCAGTTAATCAAATTTGCAAAGCAGCAACTTGGTCTAATTTGCATACATTTACTAAATTTTACCATTTTGTTGTGTTTGCTTCTTCGGAAGCAGCCTTTAGTAGAAAGGTTCTTCAGGTAGCTGTCTGTTTGATTCTAGTGCTTATGATTTGAGTTTTTTTAAAAAAATGTAAGAAAACTTAATTATGTTTTGGATTTAATTTCTCAGTGAAAATATCTGTTTTTATTTTATCCCTCCCTCTCTAGTGACTCGTGAACTTCCACATCTTGGGTATTATATCCCATACGTCACTAGCTCATGGACTCTTGCCACTTACATGAAAGAAAACATAATTTATATAAGAACTTACTTGATAAATTAATTTCTTTCATTGTGGCAAGAGTCCATGAGACCCACCCAATATTTTTTGGGGTCATGATTTTTTTTTTATATGTAAAGCACTTTATTTATCCTGTTCCTCTTTTTTATGCTTTTTACACCTCACTTACATGGCTATATGTTAAACTGATGTATGAGTGAGGTGGGAGGTGTATGTATAGGCATTTGAGGTTTGGGAAACTTTGCTCCCTTCTGGTAGGAATGTATATCCTATACCTCACTATCTCATGGACTCTTGCCACTATGAAAGAAATTAATTTATCAGGAAAGTTCTTACATAAATTATGTTTTTCTACATCAGAAAAACTGATGAGGCATAGATAATGCAATCCTTACCCAAAGTATTCATTTGCATTATAACAAATAAAATCTGACACACACACAAAACATGTTTTGTACTTTTTGTAGGTTTCAGTTGTTCAGATTTTTAGGGCTGCTACATAATCTGCATGCTTTTATAGATTTATTGTTTTTGTCTCAGTGGAGGCATCTCTTGGGAGAAGGATTTTACAAGAAAGGGCTGCCTAATATTAGGACTGCCTTCTCTACTTTCCCTCCCTAACATTTGTGTACTCCTCAGCTTGGCTATTTATTTCCCATAGGTTATGAATGTTTTAGAGGACCCTCACTGCCATTAGAAGGAAAATAAAATGTATGCTTACCTGATAAATGAATTTCCTTCTTGGCAGTGAGGGTCCAAAAACCCGCCCTGATCTTGTGTAGTGGTGGCAGTACTGGCACCTTTATACCTCCTTTGTCTCTCTACTTCCTTATCCTCGTCTTGAGCCACTGAGAGGGTAGGGGAAGTGGGAGGGATATTTCAATGTTCTGTTTGGGGTGTCTTTGCCTCTTCCTGATGGCCAGGTGAAGTTTTTCCCATAGGTTATGAATGTTTACGTGGACCCTCACTGCCAAGAAGGAAATTAATTTTAACAGGTAAGCATGAATTTTATTTTCACTAGGCCCATCTAGAGGTCTCATGGTAATTTCACTAATTTCTTTTTCTAAACTAGTAAAAGTGAAAAAAGTTTTAACTATTCTCCCCGCCTGATCATATATATGCTTGAGTTGAATCCCAATAACCTGTTGGCATAGGGACCCATGGTATTTTCAAGCAATTCTGTCTATTCCTGCATGTTCATTCCTGCATCTAAGGCTTTTTCAGCCCACTTGTGAAACCAATATGAAAAGTTATTAAAGCGGTTAGTGCCCCAACATTTCTGAAAAATGTCTTAATCTGCTACAGACATTGGCCTGGTTTGCTTTGAAAAGGTAGGAACTTCAAGGCTGTTAAAATTCTCAGACATTATAACACGAGCAATTGGAACTAGCATTTTATCTTGTCTTATCACTTGTTTTAGCTCTCTCCTTTGTGATCGCTGTACTGTCTATTATATGATTATGGCGTAGACAACATCTGGTGGTCGTTTATTGCAATTGAGGTTTAGTTCCTCTAAGTGATGAAACAGGAAGTGTTCTGCCTTTGTTAAAGGGCCATTATACACCAAATTTTTATTTGCATAAATGTTTTGTAGATCATCCATTTATATAGCCCATCTGGGAGTGTTTTTGTAACAATGTATAGTTTTGCTTATTTTTTAATAACGTTGTGCAGATTTTCAGACTCCTAATTAAGCCCCTCTGTGTCAGAAGTAGACACGCTTTTCAAGTCTACTGCTGGCTTCTGTTTGTATAATCTGTCTTTTTTAATATGCGGGGGGATGTCTGCAATTTAGACACTTTCCCTGGGTGTTCCTGCTTATCTAATCAACAGTGCGAAACTTTGAGCTTCTAAGTTAGTTTTTTAAAGGTTTTATACAGTATCTGTGCATATTATTCTTTATAGTAGTGTCTATTACATGCAGTTATATGGAAATTGGTGTATACTGTCCCTTTAATAAAGTTCACAACTTGTTAATGAAAAAAGTTTACTTTGCAGAAGTCATCTTAGCTTTAAGAAGCATACAAATCAAGCTCTTCATATTTTGCCTTTAGATACACATATGCCTGTAAACTATTTTGTTTAACAAGAGTTCATTATACATTTGAATTGCACTGCTATTTCTGCTGTAAGGTTTAAATATAAGCTTTCTGTATTAGAAGTATGTATTATTGTATGTATCTGCAAGCACCACCTGTAAGTGTATATTGTAATTTCAATTTATCTGATTGTATTGCAATTTTACAGAACTATTCACAGAAGTATATTCAGTTTGCAATAAACACAAGGTTGCACTTTCCTGTATAAATAGCACCTTAGTTTATGTGTGTACTATGTCTATGAGTAAGTGCTTGTAGGGGGCGCAAAACGCGTCAGACACACGCCATTGTCTCCTACACTGTGCATGTCTGTTAGTCTATTTGTGTATTTTGCCTCAACTGCTGTATTGGAATTCTTTTGTTTTCAATCCAATAAAGAGGCTTTTATTTGCAAAGAGTCGTTGCAGCTCCTGCTTCCCTTTACCCTCACAAGGTTATTTCTGTCTGTTTTGTTAACTAGCTATCAGTTAGTGAGGACAGTATAGTAAAAAGGCATGCGTATACAGGGAAGATACAGGAGCTGCATTGTAAAGTGAAAAGCAATAAAAAGCATGTGTATAACAGGCAAATATACAAAGGCTGTATTTTAAAGTAAAAAGCAGTATATAGGAAAGCAAAGATACAAGACCTGCAATTTAAAGTTAAAGGCAGTAAAAATCAGCTGTACAAGAACTGCATTTAAAATATTGCGCTACTTTAACCTGATCACTATGAACCAAGATAAGAGTGTTCATATGACTTAGCAAACTTTAGAGACCAGATCCTATGCCTCTGGCTCCAAATATTCAATGCGCTCCTGCAGATCATCAGCCAGTTCTGCAGCACTCAGAACCAGAGCAAAGGCACAAGCAGCTCAAGTGGAAGTTTCTTATGCTGAAAAAGAAGCAAACATGATAAAGCGGAAAACAGCTCTGGAAGTAGCAGAGGCAGCAAGGCATAAAGCAGAGTTAGAAGCTAATATGCATGTGCTAAAGATTCAAAGGGCAGCAGTTGCAGCATCTGCAGAAGCAGCAGTCTTTGAAGCAGCAGCTGAACTGGAAGAGGAACCACTTCAAGATTTTGCAGAAATAATTGCTCATGATTCAGTACAAAGAACTTGTGAAGTATGTACAGAACCATGCTCAGGACCAAAACAGAGTATACTTCTATCCAACCTATGTCCAAAACGATACCACAGTTTCCTGACTCAACATATTTACACAGTCCCCTCCAAATATTCCTGAGTTGCACCCTCCTTCACCCACTGACACTGCAAATGTCTCAACATCAAGGTTGTGCTTTCAAGAAAGCAGAGGCTATGCTGATCCACGACATCCATTACATTATATGGATTCTCACGTATCCCCTTTCAGAGATAGTTCATTAGGAACTTAAGAGACACTGACTTAACATAATCGACCAGAGAAATACATATGTATCAATATATATGTATATATTCATATACATAGAAATCTTTAGGTTAATAAACACTCTCACCAAACTGGTCAGGTAGGAACCAGGGTACAAAAATAGGAATAATAGACTAGTAAGAAATAAGCACTCGCTGGTTTTGTAAAAATAAACTGAGGTATTCACCCTTCCTCAGACAAATATAAAGTAAACAGTGAAAGTATTTATACAGATACAAAGTCAAAACCCCCTCCCCTCATTAGTGCAACAAATCACATACAAAGCCACCTGATTAGTGGATAAGAACCCACCCTAAATCACATTCAGGTGTGTAATATCAATTAATTAATACAGAGTCCCAAAACCTATGTAAACAAGTGAAATTATTAGCATCATATACTGTCAGGGTTGACTCCTGTGCCTTTAAGGCAAGGTTATTTATTCCTGCTCCCCCCCCCCCCCCAGCTGCCGATTAATGGTTAGTTTACCTGACTCTCATGAGAGAAGAAGCAAACACTGAACCTCTTGGCTAAAGTTACTAAAGTGATTCCTACTAATACCAGTCTCATCATACGGTATTGAAGTCTTAAAGGAAACCATACTAAGACCCCAACTCGATTACAAGCATCCAGACTCTGGTCTAAAAGGACAGTACCGCAGTAAATCCCACTATCTACAAACCTCCTGAACCAGTTGTGTTATCGGACACATATGCAAGCTAAAAGTGCTCCAGTTCCTACCTTCACTTGTTCGCGGGTGAGACCCGCTCTCAACACTCACTGAACTGACTTACGCTGTGGATTGCATGTCAGCTTATGCTCAGCTGCTATTGGTTCTGCCTTATACACCTCCCGGTCCGCATACACTGAAGGGAATCAGACGCGGTCGAGACAATTCACACGCTGACGGCCTGTCAGCACTTACACACGCTGATCGGATTCCTCCTCCGCTGCAAGACCCGCTCTGCTGCTGCAGCTCTGACACGTCTCCCCTTAAGAGGTAATAAGAAGTAACTACGGTTACACTGCCTGTCACTTGTACCCTTGGAACTCACAGGAGTATACCAACATTGTTACCAAGACTTATTAAACACTTAGAGACTTGCTACTTAAACAGTGTTGCATCTAAAAGACTTACAGTTTAAACTTGCCAACTCCTCAATTGGCTCAAACTGCAACTTCTTCCAAGATTATAACAGGAGCTCTCTATCTCTCCTGTAACCAAGAAACAAGTTCAAACCCAATAGTTTATAGTTTACACTCTCTACAGTTAGTCTGCAGTTGTGATCCTTCTACTATATTCACAGGATTAAGTAGCACCTGACATATTAATCGGCCATAATCATGGATCCAGCAGACCTACCCACGGTTGTCTATAACCTGTCACAGAGGGTTGACCAACTCTCCCAAGGGCTGAGAGAACTACAGATTCAAAACGATAGCCTCAGAGCTGCAGTTAGGGAGAACACACCTGAACCACAGGTATCTCTGCCTGAAAGATTCACAGGAGACAGAAAGCTCTTTAGGCAATTCAAAAATGCCTGTTATTTGCTGTTTCAGATGAAACCTAGGACGTACAGTACTGAAAGACTAAAGGTCATGACGGTTATCTCCTTTCTCACTGGAGAACCCAGGGCTGATACTTTCCTAGAGAATGAAGACCCTATACTAGGATCACTTACTGATTTCTTCACTGAAATGAGTTCTCTCTATGAGGATACACAGAAGCAATTGACAGCAGAGGCAAAGATGCGCTCCCTCAGAGAAGGGAGACGTCCTGTTGAGGAGTACCTTTCTGAGTTTAAGCTCTATACCAAAGATTCGGAGTGGAGCGAGATTGCCTTACGTAATCAATACCGGCTAGGGCTCTCCGACAGTCTTAAGGACGAATTAGCACGAATCGAACTTCCACGATCCCTAGAAAATCTCATGGCATTAAGTATCCAGATAGACAGGAGACTCCGCGAAAGAAGATCCGAAAGACAGCAGACAGAGGGTAATCCAAAGTACTACCCTGCACCTCATTACAAGGATACATCCACTCCTATGGAGATTGGCTTCACTAAAGGTCCTCTCACCCTCGAAGAGAGACACAGAAGGCAACAGAAGAATCTGTGCATGTATTGTGCATCTTCTATCCACCTTGTAAAAGACTGCCCTCTGCTACAGCGCCAGAAAAAAAGTAAGCCAACACATGTAAATAATTGCTTGATGAATAAGATCCTGAATGCAGCTTATTGTACCATGTCTCTCTTTTTACAGTGGGATCGGCAAGTGCTGCAAACTGAAGCAATCGTAGATTCAGGAGCCTACTCCAATTTCCTTGATTTAACGATTGTAAAAAAGAATAAAATACCACTAATTCTGAAAGCAAATCCTGTCTCCATTCGAGTCATTGATGGTACATATGTTACTTCTGGTCCTGTAACTCACCACACCATTCCTATTAAGGTCACTATGGAGAAGGGTCATATCGAATACATCACTTTTGATGTCATTCCCTCTCCATTGTATCCTGTGGTCTTGGGTCTCTCCTGGTTGCAAAAACACCATCCCACTATATCCTGGCAAACACTACAGGTTGATCTTAACTCAACATACTGCCTTAATACATGCTACCCTCACCAACAACTCCTCCACACAACTCAAGGAATCATACCCCAAGAATACCATGAATATATGGATGTTTTTGACAAGAAACAAGCTGAACATTTACCGCCCCATCGTATATACGATTGCCCAATCGATCTCTTACCAGGTTCCACCATTCCCTACGGGCACATATACCCTCTCTCGCAGCCCGAACTGGAACATCTTAAAGAATATCTTGAAGAGAACTTAAAAAAGGGGTTCATCCGACCATCCACCTCTCCAGCTGGAGCTGGCATATTTTTCGTGAGGAATAAGGATAAGACCCTACGCCCCATAATTGACTACAGGGAATTGAACAAGAGGACCAAGAAGAATAGATATCCCCTTCCTCTCATACCCGAACTGGTAGAACGTCTGAGTAAGGCAACTGTCTATACGAAGCTGGATCTCAGGGGTGCCTACAATCTCGTTAGGATCAAGGAGGGTGATGAGTGGCTCACCGCATTTCGGACCCGCTATGGACTTTATGAGTATATGGTGATGCCGTTTGGGCTCTGCAAAGCCCCTGCCACGTTCCAATTCTTCATTAATGATATTTTCAGGGACTTATTGGACGTGTGCCTTGTCATTTATCTCGATGACATCCTTATCTACTCAGATAACCTTCAAGAACACAAGAAACATGTTCGGTGGGTTCTGGAACGCCTAAGAACCCATCGATTATACGCTAAGCCTGAAAAATGTACCTTCCATACTTATCAGATTACATTCCTTGGTTACAAAATATCCTCATCCGGAGTACAAATGGAAGAAGGCAAAATTGATGCTATACAAAACTGGCCTACACCCACTTCCAGAAAAGATGTCCAAAGGTTTCTCGGATTCGCCAACTTTTATAGAAAGTTTATAAAAGGATTCTCCTCCATTGCCAGGCCTTTGAGCAACCTCACTGGATCTACTTCAAGTTTCCGTTGGAACTCAGAAACTCAAAAGGCTTTTGACTTCCTCAAACAATCATTCACAACCGCTCCCATCCTCCAATTCCCAGACACAAGTCTCCAGTTCATCCTCGAGGTGGATGCCTCAGATTATGCCCTAGGGGCCATACTGTCACAGAGAAAATCACCCACGGATCCGATACATCCTGTTGCTTTCTATTCTAGACTGATGACTCCTCCAGAACGTAACTACCCCATTGGGGAGAAAGAACTTTTAGTTATAAAAGCATCATTAGAACATTGGAGACACTTACTAGAGGGTACTTCCCTTCCAATTCTCATATATACGGATCACCGAAACCTCGAATACCTACAATCAAGCAAAGCATTGTCTGCACGTTAAGTACTATGGAGTTTATTCTTCACTAGATTCCAATTCCATATTACATACTGTCCGGGTGTGAAGAATGGTAAGGCTGACTCCCTATCCAGATATCTACCTCGTCCAACTCCATCCTCACCTGTTCAACCCATCTTATCACCCCAACAATTCCTAGGGGTACTCAATGATTCCACTCAAGCTCTGAAGATACATCAAACGAATGATATCACGCTTCCTAAACTCAACCACCAAATGGACTCCAGGGGTTTAGCTCTAGCACATGGGAGGATATACATACCCCCGGCATTAAGGAATGACATTCTACGTGAACATCATGAGTCACCTTTAGCGGGACATCCTGGGATCAATAGGACTACAGAACTTGTTAAGAGGAACTACTGGTGGCCAAACTTACAACATTCTGTAGGTCAATTTGTCAAGAGTTGTCATGTGTGTGCCGTGTCAAAATCTGAAAAATCAAAACCATATGGCACGTTAAATTCCCTTCCTATCCCAGACAGACCCTGGCATACCGTAGGAATGGACTTCATAGTCGACCTACCGTCGTCCAATCAATCGACTACGATCTTGGTAGTTGTGGACATTTTAACCAAGATGGCACATTTCATACCCTACAAGAAGTTACCTACAGCTTCAGAAACCTCTAAGTTGTTCCTCTCACATATTGTTCGACTACATGGCTTGCCATCAGTTATCATCTCAGACAGAGGATCAGAATTTACCTCAAGGTTCTGGAAACAACTATGTAATGTCCTCAAAATTGATCACCGATACAGTACTGCGTTCCATCCTCAAACAACCGGACAGACGGAACGAGTTAACCAGTGGATCGAACAGTACATCAGATGTTATTGCGCCCATCAACAAGATGAGTGGGTATATAACTTACCTATGGCGGAATACGCATACAACAATACTCAGAACAGTTCCACCAAGTGTACCCCATTCTACGCTAATTATGGGTATCATCCTACTTTCCATCTACATCCCCATCTCAACACTACTTCACCTGTTGTTGATGAAACGACCAACTCACTGCTAGAAGTCTTTGCCTTCCTCAAGGATAACATCCACGAAGCACAACAAAGACAAAAACGTTACTTTGATGTGAAGAGACGCACTCCACCCGATTACCAAGTCGGTGACATGGTGTGGCTCTCAACCCGCCATCTGAAGCTGAAAACCCCTAGTCGGAAATTTTCCCATCTTTTTATTGGTCCTTACGAAGTCATCAGGGTGGTTAACGAAAATGCTGTGACCCTCAGATTGCCACCTGAAATACCTGTTCATCCCACTTTCCATGTGTCCTTACTGAAGCCCTACCTACCCACACGCCAGCAGTCTACGTCTTCCCTTAATCCACCTGTTATACAAGACGACACCACTTATGAAGTATCTGACATCCTCGATTCCAGATTTTACCGTGGCGTACTACAGTATTTGGTTCGTTGGAAGGGGTACTCGCAGGATGATGACTTGTGGGAGCCTTCTTCCAATATCAACGCTTCTCGCCTGATTGGTCGCTTCCACAGGCTTCATCCGGATCGTCCTGCCCTCTCTGCTGCGGTGCAGCACCTTTGATGGGGGGACCTGTCAGGGTTGACTCCTGTGCCTTTAAGGCAAGGTTATTTATTCCTGCTCCTCCCCCCCCAGCTGCCGATTAATGGTTAGTTTACCTGACTCTCATGAGAGAAGAAGCAAACACTGAACCTCTTGGCTAAAGTTACTAAAGTGATTCCTACTAATACCAGTCTCATCATACGGTATTGAAGTCTTAAAGGAAACCATACTAAGACCCCAACTTGATTACAAGCATCCAGACTCTGGTCTAAAAGGACAGTACCGCGGTAAATCCCGCTATCTACAAACCTCCTGAACCAGTTGTGTTATCGGACACATACGCAAGCTAAAAGTGCTCCAGTTCCTACCTTCGCTTGTTCGCGGGTGAGACCCGCTCTCAATACTCACTGAACTGACTTACGCTGTGGATTGCGTGTCAGCTTATGCTCAGCTGCTATTGGTTCCGCCTTACACACCTCCCGGTCCGCATACACTGAAGGGAATCAGACGCGGTTGAGACAATTCACACACTGACTGCCTGTCAGCACTTACACACGCTGATCGGATTCCTCCTCCGCTGCAAGACCCGCTCTGCTGCTGCAGCTCTGACACGTCTCCCCTTAAGAGGTAATAAGAAGTAACTACGGTTACACTGCCTGCCACTTGTACCCTTGGAACTCACAGGAGTATACCAACATTGTTACCAAGACTTATTAAACACTTAGAGACTTGCTACTTAAACAGTGTTGCATCTAAAAGACTTACAGTTTAAACTTGCCAACTCCTCAATTGGCTCAAACTGCAACTTCTTCCAAGAGTATAACAGGAGCTCTCTATCTCTCCTGTAACCAAGAAACAAGTTCAAACCCAATAGTTTATAGTTTACACTCTCTACAGTTAGTCTGCAGTTGTGATCCTTCTACTATATTCACAGGATTAAGTAGCACCTGACATATACAAAACAAAGATATATAGCAGTCTGGAGATATCCATAGCAACAGTCCTACAGGATAACCCCTCAATCATAAGTTTACACATTTTTTATATATTGTAATCATTATCAAGTCAAAGCAAAGAACATAAAAGATGCCAACACTTCATTAAAAAAAGACAAGAAAAACCATAGAAGCATAGCGTGTGTTGTGTTAGGAGCGTTTTTACCCTAAGTGAATACTGGTGGTGTACTAGGAAGAAAATGAGTCTAGAAGACCAGCCAAATGTAAGGCAATATCTAACTAGTGAAACATGTGCAGGACAAATAACTAGTGTTATGCCCCTAAAGAAACAGTGTAAGTGAGCGTGTTTAACATAAAAACATTACCAGATTTACAGGGTACACATTCGTATTCAACACTATTTGCAGCACGCGTATATTTAACATGGCGATCAAACGGGAACATACATGGGCCATAGGGGAAGGGGCCGCCAAAAACGTGTAGTCAAATGACACACTGGGGTGTGTGCGAACCAACCCAGCTGCTGATTGGTTCATAGGCAACCAATAGGTATATGCCAGCAGACAGCTAAAATACGTGTTGTGGTCAGGCTATGAGAAATAACGACCGCAGTCAAGATCTAGTAAACATAGGCTATATATATATATATATATATATTAATCTACCACCCCCAAACTAGACTATGCAAGGTGATTAATGAGTATCAAAGAGAGCTCCACACATACGTAAAAATATAAAGACCAATTAGGCACATAGATGTCATCACATGTGCAGAACGATAAGGATATTGCATGACAGAGGGGGTAGTGAAACATACAGAAATCGGGTGTACAATGAAGTAGCAAAAAATGAAACGTAATATTATGAATATCTCCCAACATCGTATTAAGATTTACAGGCATAATAGCATAAGGCAGTCCAAAATCAAACCTTAATCTAGAAGGGAATAATATATAATTTGTTATTCATGATAGGGTTCAACCTCTATGATAGTAAATAACTAATTATGTAGCTATAAATAAATCTCTAACTCACTATACATCAACTATGGGCAATATATGTTCAGAAAATATCATTAAGTTATGGGGAAGGCTCAATAAGGGAAGGGGTCATGCTAGAACCCCAAGACTATAGATAAACAATATGTAGTAAGGAATAAGCAAAAATAATCTGTGTGGCTAGTCCAGCTAATGACTATAGATCCACGGATGGGGTTCTAATAAAAATGCCCTACTAATGCACGTATGTGTCAGGTCCCTTATATAGATATTAAGTACATATATAAGGTACAATGTGTATTTACGAAGAACACCATAACAAAATGTACTTATGTAATTCTTGTTCTAGTGCAGGATATAATCTAAATGGAACAATCATAAATTAGAGAAAACAATGCCAGTCAATAGTTACATTTACCCCTGAATATTTATTTGGCCTCCACTTGTAGGAGTTTCTTCTTTCTGTCACCCCCTCGTTTAAGGGGTGGGACATGGTCAATTAATGTGAAACGCAAATCCTTAACAATGTGTTTGGCCTCCAAAAAGTGTCTGGCTACTGGTTGGTCTGTCTTTCCAGTGTCCAGGGCAGGTCTAATAGCGCTCCTGTGGTTCGGCATTCGTTTCTTGATGTCATCATCAGTTTTACCTACATAGAATTTGGCACAATTGCAACTCAATAGGTAGACAACAAATTTGGTGTTGCATGTCAAGTAGTGTTGAATTTGGTAGCTCTTGTTGGTATGCGGGTGTCTGAATGTCTCAGGATGTAGCTGCTAAGGGGTTAATTATGTTTAGTTGTGAACTAAGAACAGTTGTTTGTTTTTTAAAAATAGCTGTGTACTGGGTTTGTTTGTGTTTTCTTTGAAGTGCCAGGAGCCTCATAAAAAGTTTCTAAGGCTCACTCCTCCAGATACTATTATGTATACATTGAGTCATAAAGCCACTCAAAGCTTTTAGTTCCAGAGATACACAGGATAGAGTTTTATGGCTTAGACTGTCAGTAGAATACATGATGCAAAACAGGGCCTCAGTCACAGAAACTGATAAGGTCACTAAAAGGACATTGGTATAATTAATATATATATATATATATATATATATATATATATATAGATATATGTGCTTTAAACTGTTATGACATTAAATGAAGGTAAATATAACAACCTATGTAATATCTGTTATCAAACTGATTCTCCCAATGAAACTAAGAGTTTCCCGATATATATATATATATGGAAATAGAGATACCTAACAGAAATTATAATGGGTTCTATAATGTCAGGCAAAAACTTAGTTTATTGAAGGTCATAAAGGACAGGGGGTTCCTTAGCCTGCCCAGGAGGGTGTGGTCAGGCAACGTGATCTCTGGAAAATATGTATAAAGTTTGATGTTACAACATGTAACAGTGTCATTCTTACAAAGGGAGCTGTTCTACAGAGTAAGGACCAACGTTTCATGCCAGCCCCTGGCACAGATCTTGAGACTAGGAAAGTATTCAATCTGTTTTTTTCCCTTTTTATTTTAAATAACTGTTTGCTAATGTGTAATTTTATTTGTAACAACCTTTTATTAATAATGCATTGTGCATAATATTTTTGGCATAATAAATAATTCCTTTATTAAGTTTGGCCTTTGTCTAATAATTGAACCACGTTACTGAGAGAGACTGGAATATTAGAACTGTATAATTTAGGTTATTTTTCTACTAAATTGTACTCAGAGAGTTAATGTGTAAGTCTGGGGTTTTCCTTAGGATTTTCCCTTTAATAAATTTTAAGTGGTGGCAGCTGAGATATTGTAGTTAGTTTAGTGTGGGTGGCATTAAATGGGAGTTTGGGGCATTTCTTTTACGTCTAGTACAGACTAGAGAGTGTTGTTAACCCTTGCACCCACTGAACTAAATCACAAGCTGGCCTGGTGTGGCTAGATTGTGACCTATTAGTGAGAGTAGAAGGGGTCTGATAACCCTTTCTGTGCCAAATAAGTGACTGGCACAGGGTTAGATAACCTTGGTTCGTCACAAATTGGTGGGCAGCGGTGTAGATAATTTTTTTATTAGATTTTAGTGCTTGTGGATTTGCTAGTGTGAAAATCCCGGTACTAAAAGAAATTGTTTCTTACAATTTCACACATTGCAAATAGTCCCCTTCCCTATTCTCTGTTTTTCTTTTCTATTTTTATTTTTACTATGGAGACGTATAAGGAGCAGACTAAAGAAGTGTTGGCACTGTTATGCCAGGAGCGTGATATTCCAAAGAACAAAGATGGACTAATACAAGCTCTTTTTGAATATGATAACAGCCAAACCACACCAGTTGAAGTCTCAGGAGAGATGTCTGCAGCTGTGGGCAGTGATTCATTAGGATCTGGGGATTCATTGGACTGTTATTTGCAAACTGTTCTGAAACATATGGACTCAGTGGATGCAAGTTTGCGCATGGAACTGATTACAACATTTTATGAGAGACAGGCGGCTGCGGAAGCAGCTGAGAGACAGGCTGCTGTGGAAGCAGCTGAGAGACAGGCAGCTGTGGAAGCAGCTGAAAGACAGGCAGCTAGGGAAGCTGAGAGAGAGTCTCTGGCAGCTGAAAGACAGGCTGCTGAACGACAGGCTGAGAGAGAGTATCAGCTACAGCTTGTACGGTTGGAGAGAGGGATGGTCTCACCTGTTGTTAGTGAACCCAGAGACCCACCTGCTCCCAGAGTGCGTGCAAAGAAATTTTCCCACTCTGGAGAAAGATGGTGATGTGGATGTATTCCTGCATAGCTTTGAGAAAGTTTGCAGACAGTTCCAGCTGCCAAGGGAGCAGTGGGCCAAGTACCTTACCCCTGGCCTGAAAGGTCCTGCACTGGAGGCTTTTGTTGAACTACCCCCAAAGTTTGATCAGGACTATGATTCCATTAAAGCTGCACTGCAGAGAAGGTATAATCTTACTCCTGAGGTGTACAGGAAGAAATTCCGTTCTCTGCAAAAAGGTTTGTCAGAGAGCTATACTGCAGCTGTTGGGAACTTGATGACAGCCTTTAAACAGTGAGTCAGAGGATTAAAAGTTGCCACTATGGAGGAGCTGGAAGATTTGATCGTGAAGGAGCAATTTATGCAGCTGTGCCCTGCAGAAGTTCAAGAATGGGTTTTGGACCGAAAACCCATAACAGCTTTTGAAGCTGGTGAGCTGGCTGATTTTTACACAGCCAACAGGTCACCAGGGAATGGGAGAAAATCCTTTTCTAAGGGGGGATCCACCTGGAAAGAAGCTGCTGCATGACCCCCCTTCACAAAACCTGCTGTGCCTTTGTTTCATGTGTCTGTTCCCTCTGGGAAAGGAGGGGCGAGTGCTGCATCTGGGCAGGGGGATACCCGCAGGTGTTTTGCTTGCAACAAAGTGGTCCACATCAGCTCCACTTGCCCAGAGAGGATTAACTTGGTGCAATCAGCTATAGGGGGTAATCCCTCAGAAGTACCGGCATCTGTTTTATTTGTTACACGTCCAGAGGAAAGCAACCAAGAGAACTTGCAACCTGTGCTCGTTGGAACTAAGGTAACACTTGGGCTTCGAGACACAGGTGCAGCCGTGACTCTTGTACGTCCAGCGCTGGTGCGCTCTCAGGACATTATTCCTGGCAGGACTGTAGCAGTTAAAGGGATTGGGGGAATGAAACTTGCAGTGCCTATGGCACGTGTATATCTTGATTGGGGAGCGGGAAGAGGTTTAAGAAATGTGGGGGTATCTGAAAATATTCCTAATGATGTTTTACTAGGTACTGATTTGGGTAGATTGTTATCTCTTTATGTGCCTGACAATGCTACATGTGACCTAGGGACATTAGTTGTAGACCATTTTGAGAAAAGGGCTGTGTGTGAAAATGCTCAGAGACATTATGACCAGGAGAGAGGACAGAGTGCATGTGTGCAAAGTGCTGTGCCTGAACTGGGGGTGTCTGTGCTGAGATGTGAACCTGTACGAGGAGAGACTGATGGGGGAGAAAGGCAAATAGACTGTATGGGTCTGTCTGTGCCTGAACCGAGTTTAGCTGTACAGGGAGAAACTGTCTGTGAGAGGAGGCAGATGAGTGGTTAGTGTGTGTCTGTGATTGAATCAGTGGATTCTATAGAAGGAGATGAGATTGACGGGGAGAGAATGACTGGGTGACTGGGCCGCTGGATGATGTGTGCTAGGGCCAATTCAGTTCCCTGTGGAAAGACACAACATATGGGATAAATGGCAGAAGGAAGATGGGTGCTTGTCTGCACCAGTGTCAGAAGGATCCCAAATTCTGTGTGAGGATGTAAAGTGGCAGAGTGACTGTGAGAGAGAGCAGGGGGAAAAGCTAGCCCACGCTATGACAGAAGCAGCAGAGCCACAGATTTCAGAGTGTGTGGGGGAGGAGGGTACAAGATACTCTTTGAGGAACCCCCAGAGTGAGTGTGAAACATTGTGGGTGACAGAGACCCCAGTAACCTCAGCTGTGACCTATAAACAGACTGCACAGACTAGGGGACAGAGACTGACACAGACTGCAGGCACGGGGGGGAGTACAAAGAAGTGTATTTACACAGCCCCACAGTGCCATTCAGCAAATACACTGAGAGGTGTGCGGCATCAGAGCCCCCAGCAGGCTCAGCAGCTAGGACCCACAGTTGAGAAGAGGGGGGGCAGTTAGTCAACCCCCTACCAACCATAACAGAGTGCAGGAGTACAGGGATTCTACTCCAGTGGGAGGGCAAGAGCCCGTGGTACTTAAAGGGCCACTGTAAGTAAATATTTTCTATGCCTGTTACTAACTAACTACCCCAAATACGCTTTTTATCAATAGCATTTCATTAACATATCTCTACCGTATATCAGCAATCTTGTCTGCAAATTTAATTGTTTTCCAAACCCACTCCATGGGTATCCTTTGCTCTGTACCAATCCGTTTACAATACCTAGGTTTCAAAATGGCGCTTTAAACACAAAGTTATTGGTTTAAGTATTTTGAACATGCAGTGCTGAAAATAGTGGGCAGGATAACGTGACATCATCGGTGAATAAAAGATATAACTTTTAGAACGCTATGAAACTTCGTTTTGGAGAAAATATAGGTCAGTAGGTTTTAATTAATGTTTATTAACTTTAATATGTTAGTTGTTTAGCTTAAAAATTATAACAGAAAGTAATCCTTTAAGCAGCAACTGACAGCACACAATATGTTCAGAAAGCACACCATAGGTAGCAAGACCCTAGGCTTCACAGGCACCTCTGTAACAGGGGATGATGTGTTATTCAGGGATAAGATGCAAGCCTTATTGGGGAAGGTACCTGCAAAACCCAGAGATGCCATATTCCCACAAAAACAGTTGCAGGATTCTACTGCCAGAGAGGGAGTGTATGAGATGGTGCAAAATGTTCTTGTTCTCACGCCCATGAGACAGAACAAACTACAGGCTGCATGGGAGGGTGCCTGCAATATATTAAATCAGCTGGGTAGAGAAACTAGTGTGTCATTTTTAAATAGAAGGCCTCATGATGGCAAAACTGCTATGTGCAACCGTTCTGGCAATAGTGAGCTCACCGCAAGGGGACGATCCCTTTGATAAGCATCGGGAGTGGCTTGTAGCCACCCCCTTTTGCGTCCCTTATTGGGGGAGGTGTCACGAATATTTCAGGATGTAGCTGCTAAGGGGTTAATTCTGTTTAGTTGTGAACTAAGAACAGTTGTTTGTTTTTTAAAAATAGCTGTGTACTGGGTTTGTTTGTGTTTTCTTTGAAGTGCCAGGAGCCTCATAAAAAGTTTCTAAGGCTCACTCCTCCAGATGCTATTGTGTATACATTGAGACATAAAGCCACTCAAAGCTTTTAGTTCCAGAGATACACAGGATAGAGTTTTATGACTTAGACTGTCAGTAGAATACATGATTCAAAACAGGGCCTCAGTCACAGAAACTGATAAGGTCACTAAAAGGACATTGGTATAATATATATATATGTGCTTTAAACTGTTATGACATTAAATGAAGGTAAATATGACAACCTATGTCATATCTGATATCAAACCTATTCTCCCAATAAAACTAAGAGATTCCCGATATGTATATATGGAAATAGAGTTACCTAGCAGAAGTTATAATGGGTTCTATAATGTCAGGCAAAAACTTAGTTTATTGAAGGTCATAAAGGACAGGGGGGTTCCTTAGCCTGCCCAGGAGGGTGTGGTCAGGCAAAGTGATCTCTGGAAAATATGTATAAAGTTTGATGTTTCAACATGTAACAGTGTCATTCTTACAAGGGGAGCTGTTCTACAGAGTAAGGACCATTGTTTCATGCCAGCCCCTGGCACAGATCTTGAGACTAGGAGTATTCAATCTTTTTTTCTCCCTTTTTATTTTTAATAACTGTTTGCTAATGTGTAATTTTATTTTGTAACATCCTTTTATTAATAATGCATTGTGCATAATATTTTTGGCATAATAAATAATTCCTTTATTAAATTTTCTGCTAAATTGTACTCAGAGAGTTAATATGTAAGTCTGGGGTTTTCCTTAGGATTTTCCCTTTAATAAATTTTAAGTGGTAGCAGCTGAGATATTGTAGTTAGTTTAGTGTGGGTGGCATTAAAGGGGAGTTTTGGGACATTTCTTTTACATCTAGTACAGACTGGAGAGTGTTGTTAACCCTTGCACCCACTGAACTAATTCACAAGCTTGCCTGGTGTGGCTAGAGTGTGACCTATTAGTGAGAGTAGAAGGGGTCTGATAACCCTTTCTGTGCCAAATAAGTGACTGGCGCAGGGTTGGATAACCTTGGTTCGTCACACTCTTGTAGTTGTATCTCCGCTCTTTCCTTCTTGGTGTTGTTCCTGATAACCCTTGTAATTTGTGCTTTGGGAATTGTCCTTATAAGCAATCAGGGATGGTTACTGCTTGCCAGCAGTATGGAGTTTCTGCCCGTGGGCTTCTGGAACAGTGTAGTAGCAAGACTATTGTTGTCTTTAAAGATCCTAAGGTCTAGAAAGTCTATTTCCTCTAGGCTTTTATTGGTCTTGAACTTGAAAGGGGTGGGCAAGCCGTTCTATTCAGATACCCATGTATCAAGTTCCTCCTCTGATGCTCTCCAAATTAAGAAGATATCATTGATGTATCTCTTGTAACCCTGTATGTTGTTGTTATCATATACCTTCATGGTGTTGTTCTTGAAATCCTCCATGAAGAGGTTAGCATATGATGGGGCCATATTAGACCCCATCACTGTACCCATACATTGAAGGTAGAATGTAGTCTAAAATCTAAAATAATTCAGTGTCAGGTCCAACATATGGGTGATGTAGGAGGGCCATCTTGATGGGTTGAACCCCCCTCGCTATGGGGTATAACAGTATAGAGACTGGTTACATCCATGGTAACCAGCCAGTCAGTAGGTGATATGTCCATGTGTTTCAGGTTGTCCATCATGTCTGTTGAATACCTGATGTATGACTTCATCTGTTTGACCAATGGTTGTAGGTATTGGTCTACCCATATGGAAAGGGTTTGTAGAATAGAGCCCCTTGCCAAAACTATGGGTCTTCCAGGCGGTTTGTCCAATCTTTTGTGCATCTTAGGTATGGTATACAACACTGGTGTAATGGGGTAAGCAACCATCATCCAATCAAATATGTTGCTTACCCCATCACACCAGTGTTGTATACCATACCTAAGATGCACAAAAGATTGGAGTTTGTACAATAGCCTGAGGAAACAGCCCTGCAGTGGCTGAGAAACGCGTTGCTTCTATTAAAGTTTGTTTTTTAATCATACACTTGCTACTGTTTGGATTGCATATTTAATATTTCAAACTTTTGGGGGATTGCTGTGTGACCTGTTAAATTCCTGGAATCAGTCAGCTGTGCAGCTGATAAGCTCCAGCCTGCTTTTATTGTACCTGGAGGTGCTTTGAAACATGTAAGTGTGCCTTTTCCACATTACCTGTATTCCTGAACCAAACTGTGCTGGGCTATGTTGGCTCTATCTCCTCTCATATAGGAATATCCTGATATCTACTGTTGGGATCCCATTCCAAATATGTGGCTGTTCACTTCCAGTTAGCTGGGAGGTTCCAGTCTGCCTGTTTGCACCTCCGGTGCTGTTCGTTTGTGAGTAGCCTTTTTGTCTCATCAATATCCATATTGTGTTAATGGTTCTAGGCCATTGGGCACCTCTGTGTTTTGAATTGCCAGGATCCTGACCTTCCTATGACAGGGAGCTGCCTTTTTCCTCCCTTGGAATATTTTGTGGACTTTTTTACACATATTTATCATTATTTATTATGTTTTGTTTTATTAATGATTTGGTGACAATTTGTTTTACTGTATACCTGTGAAGAGCACCCCCTAGAGGACATGTGTGTCTAGTACACTTTTTCTTATTGTTAAGTATTCAGAATATTATATTTAATTAAGGTTCTTGCTACTTCATTGTACACCCTATGTGCCTAACGGGTCTTTATATTTTTATGTATGTGTGGAGCTCTCTTTGATACCCATTAATCACCTTGCATAGTCTAGTTTGGAGGTGGTAGATTGATATATATACAGTATCTCATAAAAGTGAGTACACCCCTCATATTTTTGTTAATATTTTATTATATCTTTTCATGTGACAACACTGAAGAAATGACACTTTGCTACAATGTAAAGTAGTGAGTGTACAGCTTCTATAACAGTGTAAATTTGCTGTCCCCTCAAAATAACTCAACACACAGCCATTAATGTCTAAACCGTTGGCAACAAAAGTGAGTACACCCCTAAGTGGAAATGTCCAAATTGGGCCCAATTAGTGATTTCCCTCCCTGGTGTCATGTGACTCATTAGTGTTACAAGGTCTCAGGTGTGAATAGGGAGCAAGTGTGTTAAATTTGGTGTTATCGCTCTCACACTCTCTCACACTGGAAGTTCAACATGGCACCTCATGAGAAAGAACTCTCTGAGGATCTAAAAAAAGAATTGTTGCTCTACATAAAGATGGCCTAGGCTATAAGAAGATTGCCAAGACCCTGAAAATTTGCTGCAGCACGGTGGGCAAGACCATACAGTGGTTTCACAGGACAGGTTCAACTCAGAACAGGCCTCTCCATGGTCGACCAAAGAAGTTGAGTTCACGTGCTCAGCGTCATATCCAGAGGTTGTCTTTGGGAAATAGACGTATGAGTGCTGCCAGCATTGCTGCAGAGGTTGAAGGGGTGGGGAGTCAGCCTGTAAGTGCTCAGACCATAAGCAGCATACTGCATCAAATTGGTCTGCATGGCTGTCATCCCAGAAGGAAGCCTCTTCTAAAGATGAAAGCCTGCAAACAGTTTGCTGAAGAAATGAGACCAGGATAAACTTATTTGGTTCAGATGATGTCAAGCATGTGTGACGGCAACCAGCTGAGGAGTACAAGTGTGTCTTGCCTACAGTCAAGCATGGTGGTGGGAGTGTCATGGTCTGGGCCTGCATGAATGCTGATGGCACTGGGGAGCTACAGTTCATTGAGGGAACATCAATGCCAACATGTACTGTGACATACTGAAGCAGAGCATGAGCCCCTCCCTTCGGAGACTGGGCCACAGAGCAGTATTCCAACATGATAATGACCCCAAACACACCTCCAAGATGACCACTGCCTTGCTAAAGAAGCTGAGGATAAAGGTGATGGACTGGCCATGCATGTCTCCAGATCTAAACCCTATTGAGTATCTGTGGGGTATCCTCAAATGGAAGGTGGGGGAGTGCAATGTCTCTAACACCCACCAGCTCTGTGATGTCGTCATGGAGGAATGGAAGAGGACTCCAGTGGCAACCTGTGAAGCTCTGGTAAATTCCATGCCCAAGAGTGTTAAGGCAGTGCTGGATAATAATGGTGGCCACACAAAATATTGACACTTCAGGCCCAATTTGGACATTTCCACTTAGGGGTGTACTCACTTTTGTTGCCAACAGTTACATTAATGGCTGTGTGTTGAGTTATTTTGAGGGGACAGCAAATTTACACTGTTATACAGGCTGTACACTCACTACTTTACATTGTAGCAAAGTATAATTTCTTCAGTGTTGTCACATGAAAAGATATAATAAAATATTTACAAAAATGTGAGGGGTGTACTCACTTTTGTGAGATACTGTGTATATATATATATATATATATATATATATATATATATATATATATATATATATATATATATATATAGCCTATGTTTACTAGATCTTGACTGTGGTCGTTATTTCTCATAGCCTGACCGCAACACATATTTTGGCTGTCTGCTGGCATATACCTATTGGTTGCCTATGAACCAATCAGCAGCTGGGTTGGTTCGCACACACCCCAATGTGTCATTTGACTACACGTTTTGGTGGCCCCATCCCCTATGGACCACGTATGTTCCCATTTGATCATCATGTTGAATATACTTGTGCTGCAAATAGTATTGAATACAAATGTGTACACTGTAACTTTGGTAATGTTTTTACCTTAAACACGCTCCCTTAGACTGTTTCTTTAGGGGCATAACACTAGTCATTTGTCCTGTATATGTTTCTTTAGTTAGATATAGCCTTTCATTTGGCTAGTCTTCTAGACTCATTTTCTTCCTGGTACACTGCCAGTATTCACTTAGGGTTATAATGCTCCTAACACCACACACGCTATTCTTTTTTAATGAAGATTGGGCATCTTTTATGTTCTTTGCTTTGACTTGATAATGATTACAATATATAAAAAATGTGTACACTTATGATTGAGGAGTTATCCTGTAGGTCTTTTGCTATGGATTTCTCCAGACTGCTATATATCTTTATTTTGTTTTGTATATGATGCTATTAATTTTACTTGTTTACATAGGTTTTGGGACTCTGTATTAATTAATTGATGTTACACACCTGAATGGGATTTAGGGTGTGTCCTTATCCACCAATCAGGTGGCTTTGTATGTGATTTGTTGCATTAATGAAGGGAGTTTTTTTTTTTTACTTTGTACCTGTATATATACTTTCACTGTTCACTTTGTATTTGTCTAAGGAAGGGGTGAATACCTCGAAACGTCATGCTAGTTAAATATACTATTTGTTTTACAAAACCAGAGAGTGCTTATTTCTTGCTATTCATATACATATATATTTAAAAATGCTGCCCATAGCTGTGCTACTTACCCCCTTCGCTGTGCGAGGTTCTGATGCCGTCTCTCACTGCCTCAAAAGGAGGTTCCCATAGGAGCCTTTGGAAGTGCTATTTTGTGAGCTCAATGCTTCCTAGCAATGCGAATGCAAGCTCGCATTCGTATTGCGATTTATTTGTCATACCAGCGCACATTATCTTGTGCTGGTATTACAAAGTGGAGCACTTATATCGCTTGCACGCAAGTAATATTTAGTGCTCCACTTGTAATCTATTCTTTTGTGGGGTTTAATTTCTCAGTAAAAAATATGTTTTTTTAAATGCCTCCCTTAACATTATTGCTTGTGGACTCCACAACTTGGATATTAGTTCCCAGGTGTAAGGGATTGTGGACTCTTACCACCTGTATGAAAGAAAACATAATTTATGCTTACCTGATAAATCCATTTTTATTACAGTAGTGAGTCCACCCTATGTTTTCTAGTGTTAATTTATTTTCTTAACCTTTTTTCCCTGCTCCTGTTTATGATTCTTATTCCTTTTTTATCTCACTATGCTTGGCTGTACGTTAGGCTGAGGTGTGTGAGGAGAGAAGGGTTTTATAGGGCTCTTGGGGTTTTTGCCTCCTCCTAGTTATAGAGAATAGTTATTCCCAGTAGTAATGGATCGTGGAGTTTCATCACCATGAAAGAAAATAATTTATCAGGTAAGCATAAATTGTTTTTAAAACTACCCGCCCCCTCCTGAAAAAAAAAAGTAACCTAACCTGACTGTCCCACCTTAGAATTACATTTTATTTTATTTTGTTGCCTTAAAAACTGTGGGACGTTGCCCCTACTGGCCCAATGGAAGAGCCTCCACTGATCTCCCTGATCGTCTGGACCAATTATAAACAAGATTATTATCATAATCATCTTTGTTTCTGATCAATTTCTTCCCCTTATGTTCTGTTTATATAACAGATGTGCTAGCCCCTGTGATTCTTAATAAATTGAATAAGTAAGCCCTACCACTCTCTGCCTCCGGTTGCACAGCCACTTCAGTAAACATAATTTATCAACTTATATTTAAACTTTGAGAGGAGGAAGGATTAGACATTGATAAATAATAAACATCAATAGTTAAAATATCCAGAATAATTATATGGACATATTGATAAGATAGTCAGACACATAACAAATAATGTACCTATCTTCCTATCTTGCAGAAAATAATAATATGAAGCTTACTATGAGCCACATAACACATGTATTAGTAGATAACAAAAACAGTAGGACTATGTAGGTTTACAACTGCAATAAAATAAAGTTACTAAACTGACATTCAAAGATCATGTTTATATATATATATATATATATATATATATATATATATATATATATCTTGACTTGGTCCCAGTACTTATCATGGACTACATGTCATTTCACATGCAAATCACCTCCAAATAGTAACACACATTTTCTCCACCATTGCCGTTTCCTAAATGCATTGGGAATCCACAATCTTAGGCTATATACTGCTGTGTCCTTGTAGCAATCGGCCTTGTTTCTCCCTTTTGCAGTTCCACAGATTGTACTCAGCTGCTCCAAATCAACAAGCCCATAGAACAAACACATCCCTTGGGTGCCTTGGTTTATTTTTCCCAGGTAAGAAGAATCTTTTGCTGCAAAAATGTGGTAATTAGCCACAGGGGAAGTGACTCTCAGCAGGTTTACGAGCCTGAATCAGAGTTCTATTTAAACTATTTTTAGTCTCAGTCTGCACCGTTTAGGCCCACTTCAAATAGGGCCCCCACCAGCCTCAGCAAAATGCAGACGAGAGGGGATGTCGGTGGTAACATCATGCTCCCATTGACTTCTATGGGAGAAACATCGCCGCTCGCCGGCATTGCACGCCCCTTTTCTTAGAATATCGATGCTTCGAATATCAGGGCCTTTGTACAAAATAAAACATTGTTTTATGGGAGGGAGATCATATCCACATTTTTTAGATTATTGAGGGAAATACTGAGGTTTTCTATATCTGGATGTTTTTTCCAGACTATTTTTAGAGACTATAGGTAGAAGGTGAGCAAGTTTTAAGATACTTTCCACATGCACAGTTGTAGTATTTTGGGCATTTGAGTTAGCTACTATACCTAAAGACGGTCTAGTCTCCTCATACATTTTTTTCTCATTATAGACTTAACATACACTAATCTGTTTCATCTAGGTTTTTGGTAGCAAAATTTTGTTTTCCATGTAATCTTGTGTTTGTACTTTTTATCACCCATCTTTTTATTTGATTGTAACTGCTTTACAACTTTAAGGGACATGAAACACAATTTTTTTTCTGTAATGGTTTAGAAAGAGTATGCAATTTTAAACAGTTTTCTAATTTATTACCTATTTTGCTTAATTTTCTTGATATTCCTTGCTTAAAAGCATATCTAGATAGGCACAGTAGCTGCTGATTGGTGGCTGCACATATATGCCTCGTGTAATTGGCTCACCCATGTGCAATTCTATTTTTTCAACAAAAGATAGCTAAACAATTAAGCAAATTAGATAATAGAAGTAACTTGGAATGTTGTTTAAAATGGTATTCTCTACCTGAATCATGAAAGAAAATGTTGGGGTTTAGTGTCCCTTTAAGTATTACCAGGGAGGCCCAAGATAACTAGCAATTAAAACCAAAACTACAAGGAATTTCTATATCTTGGCCCATATCCCTGGTTAATACCTACCAGGCTCCCTACCCTTTTCCCAGTCCACCTTTTTGGTTTGGACACCTCTAAGAAGAGAAAGGGGTGGTGCTTGAGGATTTGCTTTATACAGGTAACTAAATATTACCTTGCTTTATACAGGTAACTAAGTATTACCTTGCTTTATACAGGTAACTAAGTATTACCTCGCTTTATACAGGTAACTAAGTATTACCCAGGGATATGGTCCAAGATATGTTTGTATTTTTGGTGTTAATTTCTAGTTGTGAGAATTAATTTCTCTACTGATTGAATAAAAAAACTATTTAAACTATTTATTTTTTAAAATGCAGAATTACTTACAAAGTATGCCCAGATTGTCATATATTAAATCTAATGTAAGTGTGATATTATGGCAATCTAGATATTTAATAGTAAAGTTAGGTGCAGCATCTGGCAGATGGTTGTACTGTTCTATGGTGGTGCTGGGGGATGCTATGCACTTCCAAACACATGTGTAGCTCCCCCATTGAGCTACAAAGGGCTCCATATATTACGTGTCCAAACATTTTCACCACCTTTGTTAGCCCCCAAAATATTATAGGTAAAGTCTACTTAAAAAATTGTATTGTTTAAAAAGATAGATAATCCCTTTATTACACATTCTATAGTTTTGCAAAACCAACACAGTTATATTAATATTCTTTTTACCTCTGTGATTACCTCTTATCTTAGCCTTTGGAGACTGCCCCTTATCTCCATTTGACAGACTTGCATTTTAGCCAATCAGAGCTGACTCATAACTCAACGGGAGTAAGCACAAGGTTGACTATATGGCACGCACATACTAGCACTGTCTAACTAAACAACTGTCAAAATGCAGTGAGATTAGAGGCGGCCTTCAATAGAAATCAGTTTAAGCCTATCTAGGTTTAGCTTTCAAAAATGAATACCAAGAGACCAAAGCAAATTTAATGAAAAAGTAAATTGCTAAGTTGTTTAAAATGGCATGCCCTAACTGAGTCATAAAAGTTTAATTTTGACTTCACTGTCCCTTTAAGTTCTAGAACAGCCACTGCTCACTTGTGTGCCCCATACTGCAATGACAGTTATCAGTGTCCAGTTATGCTCCCAGGTGCTTGTGTTCTCCAGGATCCAGCAAGTAACTCTCAGCTAGATTACGAGTTGTGCGTTATGAGTGAAAAAGCATCATTATGGCTCTTTTTTTACTACCGCTGGTATTACAGGTGTTGTAGTTATAGCTGTACCGCACACTTTTTTGGCTGTCACGCAACGTACGTACCGCACTTTTTAAAAAGTCCTTTTTTAATGGGACTTCCACAGCACCGATATTACGAGTTTGCCTGGCAGGCCAAAAAGTGAGCAGTACAGCCTATAACTACAAGATCTGTACCGCCACCTGAAAGTCAATAGTTATGAGTTTTACGTTACAAAGCTGTAGCATAAAACTCATAACTAAAGTGTTACAAAGTACATTAATACCCATAAACTACCTATTAACCCCTAAACCGAGGCCCTCCCGCATCGCAAACACTAAAATAAAATTATTGACCCCTAATCTGCCGCTCCGGACATCGCCACCACTATAATAAACCTATTAACCCCTAAACCGCCGCACTCCCGCATCGCAAACACTAGTTAAATATTATTAACCCCTAATCTGCTGCCCCATGTCGTCGCCACCTACATACACTTATTAACCCCTAATCTGCTGTCCCTAACATCGCCGCAACCTACATTAATGTTATTAACCCCCTAATCTGCTGCCCCCAAAATCGCCGCCACCTAACTACACTTATTAACCCCTAATCTGCTGCCCCCAATGTCACCGTCACTATACTAAAGTTATTAACCCCTAAACCTAACCCTGATTGGAACAGCCAACAGAATGTGAGCTCAATCCCATTGGCTGATTGGGTCAGCCAATAGGATTAAAGCTCAATCCTATTGACTGATTGCATCAGCCAATAGGATTTTTTACCCTTTAATTCCTATTGGCTGATAGAATTCTATCAGCCAATCGGAATTCAAGGGACGCCATCTTGGATTGCATCCCTTAAAGGGAACCTTCAGTGTACGGCTGGGACCGTATGAAGAGGATGCTCCACGCCGGATGTCTTGAAGAGGGACCTGCTCCACGCTGGAAGGATGAAGATAGAAGATGCAGTCTGGATGAAGACTTCTGCCCGCCTGGATGATGACTTCTTGCCGCTTGGATGAAGACTTCTCCCGGCTTCGTTGAGGACTTCTTGTCGCTTGGATGAAGACTTCGCCGGCTGTATGAGGATGGATGTCCGGTCTTACAAAACTGTAAGTGAATCTTCGGGGGTTAGTGTTAGGTTTTATTAAGGGTTTTATTTTTAGCTTAGGGTTTGGGCAATGTAAAAGAGCTGAATGCCCTTTTAAAGGCAATGCCCATCCAAATGCCCTTTTTAGGGCAATGGGTAGCTTAGGTTTTTTTAGATAGAATTTTATTTGGGGGGGCTGGTTGTATGGGTGGTGGGTTTTACTGTTGGGGGGATGTTTGTATTTTTATTTGCCAGGTAAAAGAGCTGATATCTTTGGGGCAATGCCCTGCAAAAGGCCCTTTTAAGGGATATTGGCAGTTTAGTTTAGGCTAGGGGTTTTATTATTTTGGGGGGCTTATTTATTTTGATAGGGCTATTAGATTAGGAGTAATTAGTTTAAATATTTGATAATTTCTTTTTTATTTTGTGTAATTTAGTGTTCATTTTTTTGTGTGATTTAGTTAACCCCTTAACGACATGCGTCGTACAGGGTACGTCGCACACAACCTGGTCTTTAAAGACCAGCGACGTACCCTGTACGACGTTGGGGTTGAAAGCGGCTGGAAGTGATCCTGATCACTTCCAGCCGCTTTCCGGTTATTGCTGTGATGCCTCGATATCGAGGCATCACTGCAATAACATTTTACCCCATCCGATGCAGAGAGAGCCACTCTGTGGCCCTCTCTGCACCGGACATCGATGGCCAGCAATTGTTGGTGGGTGGGCGGCCATCGGTGCATTACGTAATGCAGAGGTGGGCAGGATCGCTGGGGGCGCACACGGACGCGCGCGCATGCACAGGGAGGGAGCTGGTGGGAAACATTACACTATGGAACAGATTTTGTTTATATTTAGAGGGAGAGAGGGGGGTATATAAAATTTAAAATATATAATCTAAGTGATCTGGGAGGGGGTGGGGGTTTAGTCTTGGGGGGGGGAAGCTACACTACAGAAAAGTGGGGGGAAAAGATAAAAAATATATCTTTTTTTGTAAACTAGGTACTGGCAGACAGCTGCCAGTACCCAAGATGGCTCCCAATAATGTAGAGGGGGAGGGTTAGAGAGCTGTTTGGGGGGGATCAGGGAGGTTTGGGGCTAAGGGGGATCCTACACAGCAGCATATGTAAATATGCTAAAAAATAATAATAATAATAAAAAAAAAATACCTTTTATTTTAGTACTGGCAGACTTTCTGCCAGTACTTAAGATGGTGGGGACAATTGTGGGGTGGGGGAGGGAAGAGAGCTGTTTGGGAGGGATCAGGGGGTCTGATGTGTTAGGTGGGAGGCTGATCTCTACACTAAAGCTAACATTAACCCTGCAAGTTCCCTACAACATCCCTAATTAACCCCTTCACTGCTAGACATAATACACGTGTGATGTGCAGCGGCATTTAGCAGCCTTCTAATTACCAAAAAGCATCGCCTAAACCATATATGTCTGCTATTTCTGAACAAAGGGGATCCCAGAGAAACATTTACAACCATTTGTGCCATAATTGCACAAGCTGTTTGTAAATAATTTCAGTGAGAAACCTAAAATTGCGAAAAAATTTACGTTTTTTTTTAATTTGATCGCATTTGGCGGTGAAATGGTGGCATTAAATATACCAAAATGGGCCTAGATCAACACTTTGGGTTGTCTACTACACTACACTAAAGCTAAAATTAACTCTACAAGCTCCCTACATGCTCCCTAATTAACCCCTTCACTGCTGGGCTTAAAACACGTGTGGTGCACAGTGGCATTTAGCAGCCTTCTAATTACCAAAAAGCAACACCCAAGCCATATAAGTCTGCTATTTCTGAACAAAAGGGATCCCAGAGAAGCATTTACAACCATTTATGTCATAATTGCACAAGTTGTTTGTAAATAATTTCTATGAGAAACCTAAAGTTTGTGAAAAATTTAACAATTTTTTTTATTTGATCGCATTTGGCGGTGAAATGGTGGCAGGAAATATACCAAAATGGGCCTAGATCAATACTTTGGAATGTCTTCTAAAAAAATATATATACATGTTAAGGGATATTCAGGTATTCCTGACAGATATTAGGGTTCCAATGTAACTAGAGCTCATTTTGAAAAAAAGTGGTTTTGAAATAGCAAAGTGCTACTTGTATTTATTGCCCTATAACTTGCAAAAAAAGCAAAGAACATGTAAACATTGGGTATTTCTAAACTCAGGACAAAATTTAGAAACTATTTAGCATGGTTGTTTTTTGGTGGTTGTAGATGTGTAACAGATTTTGGGGGTCAAAGTTAGAAAAAGTGTGTTTTTTTCCATTTTTTCCTCATATTTTATAATTTTTTTAATAATAAATTATAAGATATGATGAAAATAATGGTATCTTTAGAAAGTCCATTTAGTGGCCAGAAAAACGGTATATAATATGTGTGGGTACAGTAAATGAGTAAGAGGAAAATTACAGCTAAACAAAAACACTGCAGAAATGTAAAAATAGCCCTTGTCTTTAAGGGAAAGACATTGAAAAATGGCCTTGGTCCTTAAGTCCTTAAGGGGTTAATTGTATTTGATTAATGTAATTTATGTTAGGTTTTACTGTAAGACAGGTTATGTTTTAACTAGGTAGCTAGTAAATAGTTAATAACTATTTACTAACTAGTCTACCTAGTTAAAATAAATACAAACTTACCTGTGAAATAAAAATAAAACATAAGCTAGATACAATATAACTATTAGTTATATTGTAGCTAGCTTAGGTTTTATTTTACAGGTAAGTATTTATTTAGTTTTAAATAGGAATAATTTAGGTATTAATTGTAATTTTTATTTGGAATTATTTTAATTATGTTAAAGTTAGTGGGGGTTAGGGTTATGTTAGGGTTAGACTTAGGGTTAGGTTTAGGGGTTAATAACATTAGTATAGTGGCGGAGACATTGGGGGCAGCAGATTGGGGGTTAATAACAGTAATGTAGGTTGCGGCGATGTTGGGGGCAGCAGATTAGGGGTGTTTAGACTCGGGGTTTATGTTAGGGTGTTAGGTTTAAACATTAAAAACTATTTCCCCATAGACATCAATGGGGCAGCGTTACGGAGCTTTACGCTCCATGATTGCAGGTTTTAGGCTTTTTTTTAGCCGGCTCTCCCCATTGTTGTCTATGGGAAAATCGTGCACGAGCACGTAACAGGAGCTCAAAGCAGCTCTGGTATTTGTGTGCTGTATGGAGCTCAACGCTGCCATATCGCCCGCAAACGCCGTTTTTTTTAAACTCGTAATACCAGCGCTATAGGGTGTGAAACACCGCCGAAAATGCTGCGGTCGTTAATTTCCCTATAGCGCTCAAAACTCATAATCTAGCTGTCTGCTATTTATATCTTCTGCTGTTTCTGAATGATTCTCTGGTTTTCTCTCACTTATCTGGCTTCATATTGATCTGCAAAACCTCTGCAGCCACGTATGATGATGTACATGTCTATTGCTTGGCCCTGACCTGTAGTCAAGTTCATTACCAGTACCAGTCTATAATCTGCTGCTGTGAGAGCAAGCTCTGCAGCCAAGTTTATGAAAATACCTTTTTCTTTCATGTAATTAGCAAGAGTCCATGAGCTAGTGACGTATGGGATATACATTCCTACCAGGAGGGGCAAAGTTTCCCAAACCTCAAAATGACTACAAATACACCCCTCACCACACCCACAAATCAGTTTTACAAACTTTGCCTCCTATGGAGGTGGTGAAGTAAGTTTGTGCTAGATTCTACGTTGATATGCGCTCCGCAGCAGGTTGGAGCCCGGTTTTCCTCTCAGCGTGCAGTGAATGTCAGAGGGATGTGAGGAGAGTATTGCCTATTTGAATTCAATGATCTCCTTCTATGGGGTCTATTTCATAGGTTCTCTGTTATCGGTCGTAGAGATTCATCTCTTACCTCCCTTTTCAGATCGACGATATACTCTTATATATATATATATATATATATATATATATATATATACCATTACCTCTGCTGATTTTCGTTTCAGTACTGGTTTGGCTTTCTACAACATGTAGATGAGTGTCCTGGGGTAAGTAAGTCTTATTTTCTGTGACACTCTAAGCTAAGGTTGGGCACTTTTTATAAAGTTCTAAATATATGTATTCAAACATTTATTTGCCTTGACTCAGGATGTTCAACATTCCTTATTTCAGACAGTCAGTTTCATATTTGGGATAATGCATATGAATCATTCAATTTTTTCTTACCTTAAAATTTGACTTTCCCTGTGGGCTGTTAGGCTCGCGGGGGCTGAAAATGCTTCATTTTATTGCGTCATTCTTGGCGCGGACTTTTTTGGCGCAAAATTTTTTTTCTGTTTCCGGCGTCATACGTGTCGCCGGAAGTTGTGTCATTTTTGACGTTCTTTTGCACCAAAAGTGTCGGTGTTCCGGATGTGGCGTCATTTTTGGCGCCAAAAGCATTTAGGCGCCAAATAATGTGGGCATCTTTTTTGGCGCTAAAAAAATATGGGCGTCACTATTGTCTCCACATTATTTAAGTCTCATTATTTATTGCTTCTGGTTGCTAGAAGCTTGTTCTCTGGCATTTTTTCCCATTCCTGAAACTTTCATTTAAGGAATTTGATCAATTTTGCTTTATATGTTGTTTTTTCTATTACATATTGCAAGATGTCCCACGTTGAAACTGAGTCAGAAGATACTTCTGGAAAATCGCTGCCTGGTGCTGGAGCTACCAAAGCTAAGTGTATCTGCTGTAAACTTATGGTATCTGTTCCTCCAGCTGTTGTTTGTACTGATTGTCATGACAAACTTGTTAATGCAGATAATATTTCCTTTAGTACTGTTACATTACCTGTTGCTGTTCCGTCAACATCTAATACTCAGAGTGTTCCTGATAACATAAGAGATTTTGTTTCTAAATCCATTAAGAAGGCTATGTCTGTTATTCCTCCTTCTAGTAAACGTAAAAAGTTCTTTTAAAACTTCTCATTTTTCAGATGAATTTTTAAATGAACATCATCATTCTGATTCTGATAATGGTTCTTCTGGTTCAGAGGATTCTGTCTCAGAGGTTGATGCTGATAAATCTTCATATTTATTTAAAATGGAATTTATTTGTTCTTTACTTAAAAAAGTCCTAATTTCATTAGAAATTGAGGATTCTGGTCCTCTTGATACTAAATCTAAATGTTTAGATAAGGTTTTTAAATCTCCTGTAGTTATTCCAGAAGTTTTTCCTGTCCCTGGTGCTATTTCTGAAGTAATTTCCAGGGAATGGGATAATTTGGGTAATTCATTTACTCCTTCTAAACGTTTTAAGCAATTATATCCTGTGCCATCTGACAGATTAGAGTTTTGGGACAAAATCCCTAAGGTTGATGGGGCTGTCTCTACTCTTGCTAAGCGTACTACTATTCCTACGGCAGATGGTACTTCCTTTAAGGATCCTTTAGATAGGAAAATTGAATCCTTTCTAAGAAAAGCTTACTTGTGTTCAGGTAATCTTCTTAGACCTGCTATATCTTTAGCGGATGTTGCTGCATCTTCAACTTTTTGGTTAGAAACTTTAGCGCAACAAGTAACAGATCATAATTCTCATAGCATTATTCTTCTTCTTCAACATGCTAATAATTTTATTTGTGATGCCATCTTTGATATCATTAGAGTTGGTGTCAGGTATATGTCTCTAGCTATTTTAGCTAGAAGAGCTTTATGGCTTAAAACTTGGAATGCTGATATGTCTTCTAAGTCTATTCTGCTTTCCCTTTCTTTCCAGGGTAATAAATTATTTGGTTCTCAGTTGGATTCTATTATCTCAACTGTTACTGGAGGGAAAGGAACTTTTTTACCACAGGATAAAAAATCTAAAGGTAAATTTAGGTCTAATAATCGTTTTCGTTCCTTTCGTCACAACAAGGAACAAAAGCCTGATCCTTCATCCTCAGGAGCGGTATCAGTTTGGAAACCATCTCCAGTCTGGAATAAATCCAAGCCTTTTAGAAAATCAAAGCCAGCTCCTAAGTCCACATAAAGGTGCGGCCCTCATTCCAGCTCAGCTGGTAGGGGGCAGATTACGTTTTTTCAAAGAAATTTGGATCAATTCCGTTCACAATCTTTGGATTCAGAACATTGTTTCAGAAGGGTACAGAATTGGCTTCAAGATAAGGCCTCCTGCAAAGAGATTTTTTCTCTCCCGTGTCCCAGTAAACCCAGCGAAGGCTCAAGCATTTCTGAAATGTGTTTCAGATCTAGAGTTGGCTGGAGTAATTATGCCAGTTCCAGTTCTGGAACAGGGGCTGGGGTTTTATTCAAATCTCTTCATTGTACCAAAGAAGGAGAATTCCTTCAGACCAGTTCTGGATCTAAAAATATTGAATCGTTATGTAAGGATACCAACATTCAAAATGGTAACTGTAAGGACTATCCTGCCTTTTGTTCAGCAAGGGCATTATATGTCTACAATAGATTTACAGGATGCATATCTGCATATTCCGATTCATCCAGATCACTTTCAGTTTCTGAGATTCTCTTTCCTAGACAAGCATTACCAGTTTGTGGCTCTGCCGTTTGGCCTAGCAACAGCTCCAAGAATTTTTACAAAGGTTCTCGGTGCCCTTCTGTCTGTAATCAGAGAACAGGGTATTGTGGTATTTCCTTATTTGGACGATATCTTGGTACTTGCTCAGTCTTCACATTTAGCAGAATCTCATACGAATCGACTTGTGTTGTTTCTTCAAGATCATGGTTGGAGGATCAATTTACCAAAAAGTTCATTGATTCCTCAGACAAGGGTAACCTTTTTAGGTTTCCAGATAGATTCAGTATCCATGACTCTATCTTTGACAGACAAGAGACGTCTAAAATTGATCTCAGCTTGTCGAAACCTTCAGTCTCAATCATTCCCTTCGTTAGCCTTATGCATGGAAATTCTAGGTCTTATGACTGCTGCATCGGACGCGATCCCCTTTGCTCGTTTTCACATGCGACCTCTTCAGCTCTGTATGCTGAACCAGTGGTGCAGGGATTACACAAAGATATCTCAATTAATATCTTTAAAACCGATTGTACGACACTCTGTGACGTGGTGGACAGATCACCGTCGTTTAGTTCAGGGGGCTTCTTTTGTTCTTCCGACCTGGACTGTAATTTCAACAGATGCAAGTCTTACAGGTTGGGGAGCTGTGTGGGGGTCTCTAACAGCACAAGGGGTTTGGGAATCTCAGGAGGTGAGATTACCGATCAATATTTTGGAACTCCATGCAATTTTCAGAGCTCTTCAGTCTTGGCCTCTTCTAAAGAGAGAATCGTTCATTTGTTTTCAGACAGACAATGTCACAACTGTGGCATACATCAATCATCAAGGAGGGACTCACAGTCCTCTGGCTATGAAAGAAGTATCTCGAATTCTGGTATGGGCGGAATCCAGCTCCTGTCTAGTTTCTGCGGTTCATATCCCAGGTATAGACAATTGGGAAGCGGATTATCTCAGTCGCCAGACGTTACATCCGGGCGAATGGTCTCTTCACCCAGAGGTATTTCTTCAGATTGTTCAAATGTGGGGACAGAAATAGATCTGATGGCCTCTCAGCTAAACAAGAAACTTCCCAGGTATCTGTCCAGGTCCAGGGATCCTCAAGCGGAAGCAGTGGATGCATTGTCACTTCCTTGGAAGTATCATCCTGCCTATATCTTTCCGCCTCTAGTTCTTCTTCCAAGAGTAATCTCCAAGATTCTGAAGGAATGCTCGTTTGTTCTGCTGGTAGCTCCAGCTTGGCCTCACAGGTTTTGGTATGCGGATCTTGTCCGGATGGCCTCTTGCCAACCGTGGACTCTTCCGTTAAGACCAGACCTTCTGTCGCAAGGTCCTTTTTTCCATCAGGATCTCAAATCCTTAAATTTAAAGGTATGGAGATTGAACGCTTGATTCTTAGTCAAAGAGGTTTCTCTGACTCTGTGATTAATACTATGTTACAGGCTCGTAAATCTGTATCTAGGGAGATATATTATAGAGTCTGGAAGACTTATATTTCTTGGTGTCTTTCTCATCATTTTTCTTGGCATTCTTTTAGAATTCCGAGAATTTTACAGTTTCTTCAGGATGGTTTGGATAAAGGTTTGTCTGCAAGTTCCTTGAAAGGACAAATCTCTGCTCTTTCTGTTCTTTTTCACAGAAAGATTGCTAATCTTCCTGATATTCATTGTTTTGTACAAGCTTTGGTTCGTATAAAACCTGTCATTAAGTCAATTTCTCCTCCTTGGAGTTTGAATTTGGTTCTGGGGGCTCTCCGTTTGAACCTATGCATTCAGTGGACATTAAATTACTTTCTTGGAAAGTTTTGTTCCTTTTGGCCATCTCTTCTGCCAGAAGAGTTTCTGAATTATCTGCTCTTTCTTGTGAGTCTCCTTTTCTGATTTTTCACCAGGATAAGGCGGTGTTGCGAACTTCTTTTCAATTTTTACCTAAGGTTGTGAATTCCAACAACATTAGTAGAGAAATTGTGGTTCCTTCATTATGTCCTAATCCTAAGAATTCTAAGGAGAAATCATTGCATTCTTTGGATGGAGTTAGAGCTTTGAAATATTATGTGGAAGCTACTAAGAATTTCCGAAAGACTTCTAGTCTATTTGTTATCTTTTCCGGTTCTAGGAAAGGTCAGAAGGCCTCTGCCATTTCTTTGGCATCTTGGTTGAAATCTTTAATTCATCATGCTTATGTCGAGTTGGGTAAAACTCCGCCTCAAAGGATTACAGCTCATTCTACTAGGTCAGTTTCTACTTCCTGGGCGTTTAGGAATGAAGCTTCGGTTGATCAGATTTGCAAAGCAGCAACTTGGTCTTCTTTACATACTTTTACTAAATTCTACCATTTTGATGTGTTTTCTTCTTCTGAAGCTGTTTTTGGTAGAAAAGTACTTCAGGCAGCTGTTTCAGTTTGAATCTTCTGCTTATAATTTCAGTTTTTTTCATTATAAAATTTAAACTTTATTTTGGGTGTGGATTATTTTTCAGCGGAATTGGCTGTCTTTATTTTATCCCTCCCTCTCTAGTGACTCTTGCGTGGAAAGATCCACATCTTGGGTAGTCATTATCCCATACGTCACTAGCTCATGGACTCTTGCTAATTACATGAAAGAAAACATAATTTATGTAAGAACTTACCTGATAAATTCATTTCTTTCATATTAGCAAGAGTCCATGAGGCCCGCCCTTTTTTGTGGTGGTTATGATTTTTTTGTATAAAGCACAATTATTCCAATTCCTTATTTTTTATGCTTTTGCACTTTTTTCTTATCACCCCACTTCTTGGCTATTCGTTAAACTGATTTGTGGGTGTGGTGAGGGGTGTATTTGTAGGCATTTTGAGGTTTGGGAAACTTTGCCCCTCCTGATAGGAATGTATATCCCATATGTCACTAGCTCATGGACTCTTGCTAATATGAAAGAAATGAATTTATCAGGTAAGTTCTTACATAAATTATGTTTTATTCATCTGCGTCCTTTACTACAAGGCCCCTGCAACTATGTTTTTAAAGTTTCTGCTTTTTCTTCTGCTTCTGTGACTACAAGTTCTTGCTATGCTCCTGCTGGGAATTGATCCTAGGTCTCTGGATTCCCATCCCAGTTCTCTGATTTTGAGCCATGTGAGGGTTTTTGTTTCACTTTGACCTTTTTTCCTGGGATTTCCTCACTGGGTCTGATTCTTCCTTTTGTGACACCTGTTTTCTCAGCTGCAGTTTATTAGCAATTAACCACCTTTAAATAGTCTCCTGAGCAAAGCATTCCTTGCTTTGACATTTGTTTATTTTCCATGTCTCAGTGTGTAGCCTTTATCTATAATTCTGGATTTGACCTGAGCCTGCTGATTTTGTTCCTTGCAGTCTGTATGGGCTGTCTAACCTCTCTTGCTGTAAGACTCTCTGCTGCTTGTGCTATTCTCCAGTGCTGTGTTAACTGTTAATACACTGCTTCTGTGATACAAGTCTCTGTGTCTCAGACTGCTCTAGTGGTATCTACCTCTGCATGGCTTCATTGCACCTGTCAGCAACTATAGCATACTTGTGTATTCAGACTCTTGCTGTATTGCACCTGTTAGCAATCACATCATATATGTGTATCCAGACTCTGCTTGGCTCCATTGCTTCTGTCAGCAACTATAGCATACTTGTGTATTCAGACTCTTGCTGTATTGCACCTGTTAGCGATCACATCATATATGTGTATCCAGACTCTGCTTGGCTCCATTGCACCTGTCAGCAACTATAGCATACTTGTGTATTCAGACTCTTGCTGTATTGCACCTGTTAGCAATCACATCATATATGTGTATCCAGACTCTGCTTGGCTCCATTGCTTCTGTCAGCAACTATAACATACATTTGTATCCAGACTTTACTTGGCTCCATTGCTTCTGCCAGCAATCCCAGCATACTTTTGTTTCCAGACTCTGCTAGTCTCTGTTGCACCTAGCATACTTTTATTTACCTGGGGCTTAAACATACCTGTGTATCCAGACTGTTAGGCTAGGTGTGTCTTGCCTCCTGGCTGTTTACACTGCATGTTGTATCTGTTATTTTCCTTGCTGCATCCCTGTGTTGTCAGCTTCACCAGTTGATTATTATTTCTTTTGGTCATATAACAGTGTGTGTGCAGTACCTGAAAAACCATCTGTATTTGCCTAACTGCTATTTCTTGTTTAGTATGGAGACTTTCATTATGCCTGAAAATTAGAAGCCTGACCATTCCTCAGTTCCTGACAGCACAGACATAGATCTCCAATCACCACACACCTCCCATAACATGACACCCCTCATAACATGACAGCTCTCACCCAAGATACAAGTCTAAATTATCAGCTCACTCACAAAGATTTAAAGGGACATTCTGATCAAAATGTAAATGCACATAGATGAATTACATCTTTGAATATAAATATATTTGCTATATATATGTACTGGCAAAAATCCTTCTAGTAAAAGTTATTGTTTTAGTGTTAACAGTTTTCTCTGCATGTGCAGCATAGCTAGATGCACTAGCATTTTGATACTGCAGCTGCTCAGAACACTAGTGGGGCTTGTATCATGTCTGCAATTAAAAAGTTGAGTCATTACCAGACAGTATAAGCACCTTAGGCTCTCTGAGCAAGTTCTGTTTTTAAAAGGCTGGTTTTCTGAAATCGCTATTGGTCACTGGCATTCACGTGAAGGATCCTGTGCTATCGTCTATCGGGCGACTAAGGTCCTGTCCTGCGTTGTAAGGCACACTGCTGTGCCGCTCTCTATGTGAGTACCCACTTGTAGAGGGTGTCCGTGACTGTTCTGTCATCCTCCTGTGTAAACGATACTGTCCCATGAGGCGCCTCTGTTTTCTGTGTTCACAGGTCATCTTCATTATCCCTCTTCTCAAGAGTGCTGCCTGATCGTAGTCGACATCTGATGTTCCCGGTCTATTATCTATTTGCGCACCTCCTTTAGAGTTCCTCTGCTCTATTCCTTCTGGTTTTCTGTGCATACTTAAAGGGATATATAACCCAAAATGTTTCTTTCATGATTCAGATAGAGCATTTGATTTTAAACAACTTTCTAAATTCCTTCTGTTATCAGTTTTTCTTTTTTCTTTTGGTATGCTTTGTTGAAAATCAGCAATATATGCTTAGTTGCCAGTCCATTTCTGCAGCACTATATGGCAACCGTTTTTGCAAGAATTATATTTGCAAGAGCACTAGATGACAGTACTATTTCCTGCCATGTAGTGCTCCAGCCTCTAGATGCCTACCTAGGTATCTTTTCAACACAGAATACCATGGGAAGTAAGCAAATTTGATAATAGGACTACATTTGAACCTTTTTTTTTAAATTGTTATGCTCTGTCTGAACTGTAAAACAAAATGTTAGGGTTTAAGTACAATTTTGGAACAGCTATAGCTTTTATTAGAAGCATTTTTGCTAATACATGTATATTAAAAAAAACACTTCTATTCAAAACTGAAATACATAATTGCAGACTCCAATTTTGGCTGAAATGTCCCTTTAAGTATAAAGTGGCATTCATATGATCAAGATTCAATGCTAAGGTACCTGCTTATGTTTTTAGTTTGTGTATCTCACAATTATCTATATCTTCTAACTTTTCTTTGGCTTAGGCCTTATCTTACTCTGACAAATATTCCACACGAGTGGAGCACTAGTGCGAGGAGCGTAAACCCGATTGTGAGATCACAATGTTTTTTATGCTAAAATCCATAATACAAGTGGCACACTGTTTAAATAACCGGAATATGTGTTTACGTGAATTTGCAATAATTTACAATCCCCATATTTTCTATGGGAGCATTGAGCAGTAATATCCACTCGTATTACAAGTTGAAAGTAAATGCGATTGCTCAAATGTGTCAGGGTTTTTTTCCCTGTTTTGTTTGCCATGTGCTGCTGGCAGCCATTTTACTCACCTCTCTTGCTGACTATGGTGCATTGTGGGGGATGCTGCTTATTTCCTGAACTTCCTTTTATGGCCAGACTGGTGTGCATCATCCGTGTGAGAAAGGATGCAGTCTCAGAATTGTGATATCATCTATTATTTAAAGGGCCTCTGTTCAGTATGCTTTGCCTTTGTGTTGTCTCAGACCTGTTTGTGAGAGTTCCTGTGTATTACCTGGCTGTCTGACGTCCTTCCTGGTTCCGGATCCCTGGCTTGTTCCTGACTCTGCTGTTTTCTTTGTTCCTGATTCCGGCTCGTCTAACTAATCGCTTTGGCTCCTGATTTGGCTCGTCTGACTATTCGCTTTGGCTCCTGACTCGGCTCGTCTGACTACCAGCTCTGGTTTTGACTCCTGGCTTGTTATTTGACTTGTGGACTTTTTATTATTTTTTTCTATTAATAAAGGTTTGATTATTTTTGCACTTCTCGTCTGTCTGATTCCTGGTACCCTGACAAAACAGAATCGTATTTAATGCTCAAACTTTTTAAAGGACCTATAATCGTAAAGAGTTTGATCGGAGGAAACAATTGTACTAAACTACTCTATTAACCCCTAAACCTCCACACTCCCATAACGTAAACTACACTCTACATTATTAACCCCTAAACCACCACAACCCCCACCGTAAAATACCCACTACACTATTAACCCCTAAACCACCACAACCCCTATCGCAAAATACCCCACTACACTATTAACACCTAAACCTCCACAACAACCATCGCAAAATACCCCACTACACTATTAACCCCTAAACTGGCACAACACCCATCGCAAAATACCCCACTAACATTTAAACCCCCCTAAACTAACATATCCTCAACTACCCAAAATAAACCTTACCTAAAAAGAAAAACTTAACATTATATTTAAAAAAAAAAACTACAAACATTACATTAAAAAAAAAACTAATATTACATGAAAAAGCTACCATTACCACAAATAAAAAACAAACAGTTATGCATATTCTCAAACTAAAGTCCCACTTAAAAAAAAAAAATCCAAAATATAAAAAAACTATACTAACACTATATAGCTATAGACCTTGGAAGGGCTTTTTTAAGGCAATTGCCCTAAAGTGATTTAGCTATTTCTTTCATGTAATTAGCAAGAGTCCATGAGCTAGTGACGTATGGGATATACATTCCTACCAGGAGGGGCAAAGTTTCCCAAACCTTAAAATGCCTATAAATACACCCCTCACCACACCCACAATTCAGTTTTACAAACTTTGCCTCCGATGGAGGTGGTGAAGTAAGTTTGTGCTAGATTCTACGTTGATATGCGCTCCGCAGCAAGTTGGAGCCCGGTTTTCCTCTCAGCGTGCAGTGAATGTCAGAGGGATGTGAGGAGAGTATTGCCTATTTGAATGCAGTGATCTCCTTCTACGGGGTCTATTTCATAGGTTCTCTGTTATCGGTCGTAGAGATTCATCTCTTACCTCCCTTTTCAGATCGACGATATACTCTTATATATACCATTACCTCTGCTGATTCTCGTTTCAGTACTGGTTTGGCTTTCTACAAACATGTAGATGAGTGTCCTGGTGTAAGTAAATCTTATTTTCTGTGACACTCTAAGCTATGGTTGGGCACTTTGTTTATAAAGTTCTAAATATATGTATTCAAACATTTATTTGCCTTGACTCAGAATGTTCAACATTCCTTATTTTTCAGACAGTCAGTTTCATATTTGGGATAAATGCATTTGTTTCATTCATTTTTTCTTACCTTAAAAAATTTGACTTTTTCCCTGTGGGCTGTTAGGCTCGCGGGGGCAGAAAATGCTTCATTTTATTGCGTCATTCTTGGCGCGGACTTTTTTGGCGCAAAATTTTTTTTCTGTTCCGGCGTCATACGTGTCGCCGGAAGTTGCGTCATTTTTTGACGTTTTTTTGCGTCAAAAATGTCGGCGTTCCGGATGTGGCGTCATTTTTGGCGCCAAAAGCATTTAGGCGCCAAATAATGTGGGCGTCTTTTTTGCCGCTAAAAAATATGGGCGTCATTTTTGTCTCCACATTATTTAAGACTCATTATTTATTGCTTCTGGTTGCTAGAAGCTTGTTCACTGGCATTTTTTTCCCATTCCTGAAACTGTCATTTAAGGAATTTGATCAATTTTGCTTTATATGTTGTTTTTTTCTTTTACATATTGCAAGATGTTCCACGTTGCAACTGAGTCAGAAGATACTTCAGGAAAATCACTGCACAGTGCTGGAGCTACCAAGCTAAGTGTATCTGCTATAAACTTTTGGTATCTGTTTCTCCAGCTGTTGTTTGTATTGCATGTCATGTCAAACTTATTAATGCAGATAAAATTTCCTTTAGTACTGTTACATTACCTGTTGCTGTTCCGTCAACATCTAATTTTCAGAGTGTTCCTGATAACATAAGAGATTTTATTTTTTAAATCCATTAAGAAGGCTATGTCTGTTATTTCTCCTTCTAGTATACATAAAAGTCTTTTAAAACTTCTCTTTTTTCAGATGAATTTTTAAATGAACATCATCATTCTGATACTGATAATGGTTCTTCTGGTTCAGAGGTTTCTGTCTCAGAGGTTGATGCTGATAAATCTTTGTATTTGTTCAAGATGGAATTTATTCGTTCTTTACTTAAAGAAGTGTTATTTGCATTAGAAATAGAGGATTCTGGTCCTCTTGATACTAAATGTAAACGTTTAAATAAGGTTTTTTAAATCTCCTGTAGTTATTCCAGAAGTGTTTTATCTCCCTGATGCTATTTCTGAAGTAATTTCCAGGGAATGGAATAATTTGGGTAATTTATTTACTCCTTCTAGACGTTTAAGCAAATTATATCCTGTGCCATCTGACAGATTAGAGTTTTTTGGGACAAAAATCCCTAAGGTTATGGGGCTGTCTCTACTCCTGCTAATGTACTACTATTCCTACGGCAGATAGTACTTCATTTAAGGATCCTTTTGATAGGAAAATTGAATCCTTTCTAAGAAAAGCTTACTTATGTTCAGGTAATCTTCTTAGACCTGCTATATTTTTAGCGGATGTTGCTGCAGCTTCAACTTTTTGGTTAGAAGCTTTAGCGCAACAAGTAACAGATCATAATTTTATAGCATTATTATTATTCTATAACATGCTAATAATTTTATTGGTGATACCATCTTTTGATATCATTAGAGTTGATGTCAGGTATATGTCTCTAGCTATTTTAGCTAGAAAAGCTTTATGGATTAAACTTGGAATGCTGATATGTCTTCTAAGTCAACTTTGCTTTCCCTTTCTTTCCAGGGTAAATAATCATTTTCGTTCCTTTCCTCACAACAAGGAACAAAAGCCTGATCCTTCATCCTCAGGAGCGGTATCAGTTTGGAAACTATTTCCAGTTTGGAATATATCCAAGCCTTATAGAAACCTATAGCCAGCTCCTAAGTACCTATGAAGGTGCGGCCCTTATTCCAGCTCAGCTGGTATGGGGCAGATTACGTTTTCTTCAAAGAAATTTGGATCAATTCCGTTCTTAATCTCTGGTTTCAGAAACATTGTTTCAGAAAGGTACAGAATTGGCTTCAAGTTAAGGCCTCCTGCTAAGAGATTTTTTTCTTTCCCGTGTCCCAGTTAACACAGCAAAGGCTCAGCATTTCTGAAATGTGTTTCAGATCTAGAGTTGGCTGGAGTATTTATGCCAGTTCCAGTTCTGGAACAGGGGCTGGGGTTTTATTTTATCTCTTCATTGTACCAAAGAAGGTCAATTCCTTCAGACCAGTTCCGGATCTATCATTATTGAATCGTTATGTTAGGATACCAACATTCAAGATGGTTACTGTAGGACTATCCTGCCTTTTGTTTAGCAAGGGCATTATATGTCTACAATAGATTTACAGGATGTGTATCTGCATATTCCGATTCATCCAGATCACTTTTAGTGTCTGAGATTCTCTTTTTAGACAAGCATTACCAGTTTTGTGGCTCTACCGTTTGGCCTAGTCTCAGTTCCAAGAATTTTTTTCAAAGGTTCTCGGTGCCCTTCTTTCTGTAATCAGAGAACAGGGTTTTGGTATTTCCTTATTTGGACGATATCTTGGTACTTGCTCAGTCTTCTCATTTTCGAAGAATCTCATACGAATCGACTTGTGTTGTTTCTTCAAGTTCATGGTTGGAGGATCAATTTACCAATCAGTTCATTGATTCCTCAGACAAGGGTAACCTTTTTAGGTTTCTAGATAGATTCAGTGTCTATGACTCTGTCCTTGTCAGACAAGAGAAGTTTAACATTGATATCAGCCTGTCAAAACCTTCAGTCACAATCATTTCCCTTTGGTAGCCTTATGCATAGAAATGTTGGGTCTTAGGACTGCCGCATCAGATGCGATCTCCTTTGCTCGTTTTCACATGCGACCTCTTCAGATCTGTATGCTGAACCAATGGTGCAGGGATTACTCAAAGATATCTCAATTAATATCTTTAAACCGATTTTACGACACTCTCTGACATGGTGGACAGATCACCATCGTTTAGTTCAGGGGGCTTCTTTGTTCTTCCGACCTGGACTATAATCTCAACAGATGCAAGTCTTACAGGTTGGGGAGCTGTGTGGGGGTATCTGACGGCACAAGGGGTTTGGGAATCTCAGGAGGTGAGATTTCCGATCAATATTTTGGAACTCTGTGCAATTTTCAGAGCTCTTCAGTCTTGGCCTCTTCTGAAGAGAGAGTTGTTCATTTGTTTTCAGATAGACAATGTCACAACTGTGGCATACATCAATCATCAAGGAGGGACTCACAGTCCTCTGGCTATGAAAGAAGTATCTCGAATTTTGGTTTGGGCGGAATCCAGCTCCTGTCTAATCTTTGCGGTTCATATCCCAGGTATGGACAATTGGAAAGCGGATTATCTCAGTCGCCAAACGTTGCATCCGGGCGAATGGTCTCTTCACCCAGAGGTATTTCTTCGGATTGTTCAAATGTGGGAACTTCCAGAAATAGATCTGATGGCTTCTCATCTAAACAAGAAACTTCCCAGGTATCTGTCCAGATCCCGGGATCCTTAGGCGGAGGCAGTGGATGCATTATCACTTCCTTGGAAGTATCATCCTGCCTATATCTTTCCGCCTCTAGTTCTTCTTCCAAGAGTAATCTCCAAGATTCTGAAGGAATGCTCGTTTGTTCTGCTGGTAGCTCCGGCATGGCCTCACAGGTTTTGGTATGCGGATCTTGTCCGGATGGCCTCTTGCCAACCGTGGACTCTTCCGTTAAGACCAGACCTTCTGTCTCAAGGTCCTTTTTTCCATCAGGATCTGAAATCCTTAAATTTACAGGTATGGAGATTGAACGCTTGATTCTTGGTCAAAGAGGTTTCTCTGACTCTGTGATTAATACTATGTTACAGGCTCGTAAATCTGTATCCAGAGAGATATATTATAGAGTCTGGAAGACTTATATTTCTTGGTGTCTTTCTCATCATTTTTCTTGGCATTCTTTTAGAATACCGAGAATATTACAGTTTCTTCAGGATGGTTTAGATAAGGGTTTGTCCGCAAGTTCCTTGAAAGGTCAAATCTCTGCTCTTTCTGTTCTTTTTCACAGAAAGATTGCTATTCTTCCTGATATTCATTGTTTTGTACAAGCTTTGGTTCGTATAAAGCCTGTCATTAAGTCAATTTCTCCTCCTTGGAGTTTGAATTTGGTTCTGGGGGCTCTTCAAGCTCCTCCATTTGAACCTATGCATTCATTGGATATTAAATTACTTTCTTGGAAAGTTTTGTTCCTTTTGGCCATCTCTTCTGCCAGAAGAGTTTCTGAATTATCTGCTCTTTCTTGTGAGTCTCCTTTTCTGATTTTTCATCAGGATAAGGCGGTGTTGCGAACTTCTTTTGAATTTTTACCTAAGTTGTGAATTCCAACAACATTAGTAGAGACATTGTGGTTCCTTCATTATGTCCTAATCCTAAGAATTCTAAGGAGAAATCGTTGCATTCTTTGGATGTTATTAGAGCTTTGAAATATTATGTTGAAGCTACTAAGTCTTTCCGAAAGACTTCTAGTTTATTTGTTATCTTTTCCGGTTTTAGAAAGGCCAGAAAACTTCTGCCATTTCTTTGGCATCTTGGTTGAAATCTTTAATTCATCTTGCCTATGTTGAGTCGGGTAAAACTCCGCCTCATAGGATTACAGCTCATTCTACTAGGTCAGTTTCTACTTCCTGGGCGTTTAGGAATGAAGCTTCGGTTGATCAGATTGCAAAGCGGCAACTTGGTCCTCTTTGCATACTTTTACCAAATTCTACCATTTTGATGTATTTTCTTCTTCTGAAGCAGTTTTTGGTAGAAAAGTACTTCAGGCAGCGGTTTCAGTTTGAATCTTCTGCTTATGTTTTTCATTAAACTTTATTTTGGGTGTGGATTATTTTCAGCAGGAATTGGCTGTCTTTATTTTATCCCTCCCTCTCTAGTGACTCTTGTGTGGAAAGATCCACATCTTGGGTAGTCATTATCCCATACGTCACTAGCTCATGGACTCTTGCTAATTACATGAAAGAAAACATAATTTATGTAAGAACTTACCTGATAAATTCATTTCTTTCATATTAGCAAGAGTCCATGAGGCCCGCCCTTTTTTTGTGGTGGTTATGATTTTTTTGTATAAAGCACAATTATTCCAATTCCTTATTTTATATGCTTTCGCACTTTTTTCTTATCACCCCACTTCTTGGCTATTCGTTAAACTGAATTGTGGGTGTGGTGAGGGGTGTATTTATAGGCATTTTAAGGTTTGGGAAACTTTGCCCCTCCTGGTAGGAATGTATATCCCATACGTCACTAGCTCATGGACTCTTGCTAATATGAAAGAAATGAATTTATCAGGTAAGTTCTTACATAAATTATGTTTTTTCGAACAAAAAATACCAACCCATCCTACAATACAAGGGGGTGGGGAGGTTTCCCCACCCCCACATAAAAAAGGCTATCTAAAAAAAAATACTCTAAAAATTGCACTTAGAAGGGAATGTAGCTCTTTTACTACTACAAAAAGAAGAAAGAATACACAAAAATAGCACTCCCAGGTCACTTGGAAACAATGAGAATATATTAGATATAGCGATCCAATGATGGAGTATGGGGAGACAGAAACTTAACTAAAATTAAAATATAACTTTTATTGGGGTTTGCAGATAAAAAATAGGAAAAATAGAATTTTCAAATTACACTCAAACTCCGACTGTAGTCAAATGAATTAATGTGGCAATAATAAGTGTACAGAGGTGGAACCTAGAGATACTCTATGGTTGGGTTGTCTATCAAATTATTAGCCTGCTTCTCCAATATGATCAGAGAAAAAAACTATTTGTTGTATTGCTGAATAGAACGTCAGTGCAGGTAAGTAGCAACCTATATTTCAGGTAACGAATGGTTGGTCTGGACCACTCAGGAATTAAAGGGTACTACAACTTGGTATATTAAGTGGATAATGTTCACTCATATTATCTGTAGTAAACACTATCCCCTTGTATTAAGTAAATGAATTGCCCAGGTGCTATTACAGAAATGCTTGTATGCATTTAAACACCAAGTGATAATAGCAGTTATGCATGACTGCTAAGAGTGTGCCACTAAAAGTTGAATAATGTGTGGTATATAATCCAGTAGGATGCTTTCATGCAGGGTACCACTAAGTACATAAGATGTAATAACATGGATTGGGTTATTTCCAGAATTGCAGCTGAATTTGCAAAATAAATATGTGCTTGGAGTCACAGTTACTGACTATCACTGTTTGTGTAGCAGCCTAGTTAATAAGGTTGTATGGCTCATATACTGTCCACACAATTATTTTATACCACAACCGTTTTGAGGATTATTAATATATCCGTGTCCATTTAATAGATATAGGTAAAGTATGTGTTGGCTGCTTAGGTTATACGTCGTATGGTCACCATGAGATTTGTAGGCATTCAAAATATTACCTTATCTCGGTTTAACTAGCAGGTTTATAAAACATTACTTTCTATATATATATATGGATCTTAAATTACACGTTAATGGCAAGTCACCGGCCTGAGGTGTATTAGTAATTGCGAGTAGTGATTCTATGCATATGGTATTTCTGACCAGGGCTGTAGTACCAGTGTATCCGTGTGGTTATGTGAAAACAAACAGCTGATATTCGTTAAGCATATGTTCATCTCGGTTCAACTAAGACTAAGTGTCTTAACTGTTACAGGTATCACTGTGTTTTTAGATTTAAATATACGTTGGATATCAACACTAATGATATCTATCTATATGGTTGTAATACGTCACTGACTTAGTAACCTTAATTGTTATAAGTGCCTGTATAGCATGAAGCACCTTGCGGTACCTTTAATGAAGTATAACTAAAGTTCAGTTTTCTTAATGTTTAAGCGGCTAATGCAGTTAATTACTGAAGAAACATCAACGCAGTTGTTATCAAAAAACTGCCATATTGTGGCGTTATTAGCAATTGTGTAAAATAGTGGCCACTGAGTTTAACCCGTTAGAGTAACCGAAGTTGTATAGTGAAACTTCGTTAACAGTATAGCCGCTTTATTGGAGATAAGCTGGGTATCGATTATTAGTTATACTTAATACTTGAGTACAATGTTAAATACATATGAGAAGCACCGTACTATATTATGCTGTTATGCAACTGTTAGAATTTTGTACTATTTACTTGTTCAAGTTGTAATTTGTCAAGTAAGATTTAGTGCGGTTACGCCGTTTGCACAATTGCCAAACAAGTAATGGATGTAACACTTGCACTTGTGCTTACTTACGATGTGGGTTAGAAGCAGTAACATCGGATTACAATTGCATGCTAGTGAGTCAAAATGATTTAGCAGCTGTGACTTATCTTTAAATGCACTGTTGTTTAGCAATAATAAACCCACATACTAGCTGCATTGAACATATGCCGGCAATCTGCTACTCTCTGAATTTGATGTTGTTATGCACCTGCTAGCGGTTGAATTATTCAGTATAAAGTTGGATATGATACCTGGTGTGGTCTGAAAGTACCTATAAATAAGAGCACTCCGGCATACTCTGACACTTAGTAGTTAAATGTAAAGTAAATATTGCCAGTTATTATACACTTGCCAGACATGGTTATTTCATACATGTAAGCAAATATAGATACATTCCGGACTAGTGCG